>NC_134357.1:194513501-194573501 GCF_048569485.1 Anomaloglossus baeobatrachus | reverse complement strand
TTTGCATTTATTTGTGAAAAAAAAAAAAATAAAAAATCGGAATTTTGGCGAAAATCTTGAAAATTATGCAACTTTCAAAGTTTGAATTTTTAAGCTCTTAACCAGCGAGACATAGGACACAAAATAGTTAATATATAACATTTCCCACGTGTCTACTTTACATCAGCACAAGTTTGGGGGAAAAAAAAAAATTATGAAGGAAGTTATAGAGGTTCAAAGTTTATGAACAATTTCTCATTTTTACAACAAAATTTACAAAGCCACATTTATTAGAGGCCACATCACATTTGAAGTGATTTTGAGAGGTCTACATGACACAAAACACCCAAAAGTGACACCATTCCAAAACCGGCACCCCTCAGGCTACTCACAACCACATTCAAGAAGGTTATTAACCCTTCAGGTGCTTCACAGGAACTAAAGCAATGTGGAAGGAAAAAAAAAAATGAACATTTTACTTTTTGCAACAAAAATTTTAATTTAGCCTCAAATATTGTATTTTCACAAGGGTAGCAGGATTACATGGACCCCAAAAGTTATTGGGCAATTTTTTCTGAGCGCGCAGATGCCTCATATGTGGCGAAAAAACACTGCACGGCAAGACTCAAAAAGGGAAGGAGCGTCATTTGACTTTTTGAACAGAAAATTGACTGGAATCGTTAGCCACACCATGTTGTATTTGGAGAGCCCCTGATGTGCCGAAACAGTGGAGCTCCCCCACATGTGACCCCATTTTGGAAACTAGACCCCCCATGGCATAAATCTAGATGGGTAATGAGCACATTGAACCCTCACATGTTTCATACATTGAGCCATAAAAACAAAAAAAAAAAAACAAGGCCGATCTCTCCAATCATAGCTGGGGGCGGGTGAAACAAAGGTCTCCCAGCTCCAGTCAATGATCAGTGCTATAGTTGCACTGATCATGGCTGGATTTCAAATGTTTCAGCCATTTTCAATGGCTGAAACATCACAGTGGCTATGACTGGCTGACAAACGCCGCTCAGCCAATCACAGCCTCCGTAGGTCCGGGGGGAAGACACCACCCCTCCTGAGGTCAGGCAGAGGTCTCCTCCTCCCCGAATCTAAGGTTTTTGCACACTGATCGCAGCCACCGGGCTCCGGGGCCGTGATTTCGCCATGACGTACTGGGTACGTCATGGGTCGTTAAGTACCAGGGCACCATGACGTACCCAGTACGTTATGGGTCGTTAAGGGTTTCCACTGTTTAGGCACAAAGCGGCTCTGCAATCTATTTCACCCAATTTTGCTTTCCAAAGTTTGAATGGTGCTCCTTCACTTCTGAGCTCTGCAATGCATCCAAACTGTAGTTTTCCACCACATATGGGGTATCAGCGTAAACAAGATAACTTGCACAACAAAATGTATGGTCCATTTTCTCCTGTACCCTTGTGAAAATGCTAAATCTGGGATTAAAGCAATATTTTGTTGTACAGAGTAAAATTTTAATTTTTTTCTTCCAAATTCATTTAATTCCTGTGAAGCACCTAAAGGGTTAATAAACATCTTGATTTTGAGCACTCTGTGGGGTGCAGTTTTTAAAATGGTGTCATTTTTGGGTATTTTCTGTAACATAGGACTCTCAAAGTCCCTTCAAATAACTACTATATTTTCCGAATATAAAACTTTTTCACCCCTGAATTTTGGAGGAAAGTGGTGGGTGAGTCTTATAATCCGGATGTACCTGGCAGTGGCTGCAGGGGGTGGGGCTGGGTCACAGATGGCAGAAACAGGCGCTGGAGAGAACACGTGCCCACTGTTAAAGAAAATGCATATTCACTGCTCTCGAACGCCCACCTCTCTGCACTGAACCTGGCTCCAAGAGGAGGGTGGACTTATGGACAAGGGAACAGTGAATAATTATTTTCTTTAATCACACCACACGTGATCACCTAGCTTCTTGCTTCCTACAACGGCTGGGTCGATTGTGTGCCCGCTATTAGAGCATGAATATTCACTGCTCCTAAAGGCCATAATTCTAGGCGTGTGGAGCAGTGAATATGCCGGCAGCTAATGTTGGTGCGAGTGGAAGGGTATGAAAGTGACGTTATGAGCTGCACTGCTTACACGCTGAAGTTAGTTGCCAACATCAAAGGAGGACATAAAGCACCAATGGAGAGGAGAGTAGGGTAGTATAATGGTTTATTTTTATAATGTGAGCACCCTAATGGGGATCATTTATACGAGGATGGGGCCATAATCAGGGCCATATGTACAAATATGGGGTCATATGTACCAAAATGGGGCCATGATGAGAGCCATATGTACCAGAATGGGGCCATGATGAGGGCCATATGTACGAGGATAGGGCCATGATGACGGCCATATGTACCAGGATGGGGCCATAATGAGGGCCATATGTACCAGGATGGGGTCACCATAAGGGCTATATGTACCAGAATGGGACTATGACAAGGGCCATATGTACCAGGATGGTGCCATGACGAGGGCAATATGTACCAGGATTTGGCCCTGATGAGTGCAATATATACCAGGATGGGGCCATAACTAGGGCAATACGTACCAGGATGGCACCATGATGAGGGCAATATGTACCAGGATGGGGCCATGATCAGGGCCATATGTACGAAGATGGGGTCATATGTATCAGGATGGGGCCATGATGAGAGCCATATGTACCAGGATGGGGCCATGATGAGGGCCATACGCACCAAGATGGGGTCATAATAAGACCCATATGTACCAGGATGTGGCCATGACGAGGGCCATATGTACCAGGATGAGGCCATAACGAGGGCAATATGTACCAGGATAGGGCCATAATGAGGGCAATATGTACCAGAATGAGGCTATCATGAGGGCCATATGTAACAGGATATAGCCATGATGAGGGCCATATGTACTAGGATGTGGCCATGATGAGGGCCATGTAGCAGGAAGGGACCATATACACAATGATAGGCCCAAGAAGAGGGCCATATGTACCAAGACGGGGTCATATATACCAGAATAGGCCCAGGTAGAGGCCATATATACCAGGATGAGGCCATGTATACCAGGATGGGGGACATATATACATGGATGGGACAAGGATGGGGGATATTTATGCTAGGATGGAGGACATTATTAAAGAATACGGGGACATTACCCTCATAACAGTGTCAATAACCTATCCCCATAACAATGTGTCATGACCACATTTTTTGCTTCAAATATTTTGTCCTATTCTCCTCCTCTAAAACCTAGGTGCGTCTTATGGTCCGGTGTGTCTTATAGTTCGAAAAATACGGTAGGTTTTGTAAATTTTGTTGGAAAAATTAGAAATTGCTGATAAACTTTTAAGGGTACTTTCACACTTGCGTTGGGTTTTTTTTGGCGCAATCCGCTGTCTTGGGAAACAACGGAATCCGTTAACGGATTCCGTTGTTTCCCATAGACTTGCATTGTTGAAGGATTGTGCCAAAAGTACCTGCGTTGCTTCCGTTGGCCGATGCTCCGTTGCTTCCGCCAAGCGGAAGCAACGCAGAATATAACGTTAAATGCTTGTGTCAAAATGACGCCAACCAACGGATTCCGTTGGTTCAGTTAAAATTTATAATGGTTCCCTATGGTAGCGGATTCCGTTGCTAAGTGCTTAACAACGGAATCCGCTGCTGGATTCCGCTAATTTATACTGAGCATGCCCACAATGAAAAAAAAAATGAAAAAAGAAATAAAACAGAGCTGACGGATTCCGTTAGACGGACGCCTAACGGACGCCAAACGGATGCAACGGTCCATTATTTCACAGGAATCAGCTAACGGATTCCTGTGAAATAACGGACCCGTTGCATCCGTTGCCACCACAAAAATAACGGATGCGTCAAAACGACGCAGCAACGGACCCAGCGGATTCAAACCAACGCAAGTGTGAAACTAGCCTAACCCTTCTAACTTGCTGGCCAAAAATGGTGTTAAGTAGGCAGTTGGCAAATGTTAGTTATTTAACTTTTTTGTGTGGTATAATTATCTGGTTTAAGAGCAAAAAATTTAAGTTTGAAAATTGCGAAATTTTTAAAAGATTTTGACAAATTTTCCATAAATAAACAAACACAAATCATTCTAAACAATTTTTACCACTAACATGAAGAACAAAGTGCAAATAAAAAACAAAAAGTCTCAGAATCATTGGAATACGTTGAAGTGTTCCAGAGTTATCACCATATTAAGTGATATTTGTCAGAATTAGCCTGCTCAGAAAGGTCAAAACAGGCTCGGGGGTGAAGGGATTAAAAAAAAAAAAATTGTGGGTATGTTATACTAAGCCAAAAATAGTATATGGGACATATAGTTTTGATTGGTACTATTGTGTACATCTGCCATTTTGACTGCTTTTTATTCCATTTTGGGGGGAGGAAAAGTAACTAAACAACAATTCTTAATTTCTTTTTTATACATAAAAAATAGCGTGTCTATAGTTTAGGTAGTTACAGTACATGCATGGCAATATTAACATGTATGGTTTATTTACATTTTATCCCTTTTTTTCCCCAGATACAATAAAATCTAATTTTGCAAAAATAAATTTGTGTGTTGCCATATTGTAAAATCTGTAACTTTTTCATATTTTTGTTGCTGGAGCTGTGTGAAGGCTTATTTTTTGTAGGATGAACTGAATATTGGGTTATTTTTTGTATTCCCGGGACTTTTTTACTGCCCTTTATTCAATTGTTTTGAGGCAATCTGACAAAAAAATAATTTAACCATCACCAGACGGGTAATTGACATTCTCATTTTATTGTTCAGGTAGCTATACCAAATTTGCAGTTTCTTTCTTTTCTGTTCTTTTTTTATTATCTAAAATGCAATAAAGGTCAATTTAGGTTTTTGTTTAAACAGTTATAATTTTGTTTATTCCTCTATTTTTTTTCACTTATTCCCACTGTGGAACGTGAGCACCTACCAGTTTGATTGCTGGTTCAGTGCTGGCCAAAAGTATTGGCACCCCTGCAATTCTGTCAGAGAATACTCCGTTTCTTCTTGAAAATGATTGCAATCACAAATTCTTTGGTATTATTATCTTCATTTAATTTGTCTTCAATGAAAGAAAAAAAAATTGTCATAAAGCCAAATTGGATAGAATTCCGCACCAAACATAAAAAAGGGGGTGGACAAAAGTATTGGCACTGTTTGAAAAATCATGTGATGCTTCTCTAATTTGTGTAATTAACAGCACCTGTAACTTACCTGTGGCACCTAACAAGTGTTGGCAATAACTAAATCACACTTGCAGCCAGTTAACATGGATTAAAGTTGACTCAACCTCTGTCCTGTGTCCTTGTGTGTACCAAATTGAGCATGGAGAAAAGAAAGAAGACCAAAGAAATGTCTGAGGACTTGAGAATCCAAATTGTGAGGAAGCATGAGCAATCTCAAGGCTACAAGTCCACCTCCAAAGACCTGAAAGTTCCTGTGTCTATGGTGCGCAGTGTCATCAAGAAGTTTAAAGCTCATGGCACTGTGGCTAACCTCCCTAGATGTGGAAGGAAAAGAAAAATTGACGAGAGATTTCAACGCAAGATTGTGCGGATGGTGGATAAAGAACCTCGACTAACATCCAAACAAGTTCAAGCTGCCCTGCAGTCCGAGGGTACAACAGTGTCAACCCGTACTATCCGTCGGTGTCTGAATAAAAAGGGACTGTATGGTAGGATACCCAGGAAGACCCCACTTCTTACTCCGAGACATAAAAAAGCCAGGCTGGAGTTTGCCAAAACTTACCTGAGAAAGCCTAAAACATTTTGGAAGAATGTTCTCTGGTCAGATGAGACAAAAGTAGAGCTTTTTGGGAAAAGCCATCAACATAGAGTTTACAGGAAAAAAAAAAAAAGAGGCATTCAAAGAAAAGAACACAGTCCCTACAGTCAAACATGGCGGAGGTTCCCTGATGTTTTGGGGCTGCTTTGCTGCCTCTGGCACTGGACTGCTTGACCGTGTGCATGGCATTATGAAGTCTGAAGACTACCAACAAATTTTGCAGCATAATGTAGGGCCCAGTTTGAGAAAGCTGGGTGTTCCTCAGAGGTCATGGGTCTTCCAGCAGGACAATGACCCAAAACACACTTCAAAAAGCACTAGAAAATGGTTTGATAGAAAGCACTGGAGACTACTAAAGTGGCCAGCAATGAGTCCAGACCTGAATCCCATAGAACCCCTGTGGACAGATCTCAAAATGGCAGTTTGGAGAAGGCACCCTTCAAATCTCAGGGACCTGGAGCAGTTTGCCAAAGAAGAATGGTCTAAAATTCCTGCAGAGCATTGTAAGAAACTCACTGATGGTTACCGGAAGCGGTTGTTCGCCGTTATTTTGGCTAAAGGTTGTGCAACCAAGTATTAGGCTAAGGGTGCCAATACTTTTGTCTGGCCCATTTTTGGAGTTGTGTGTGAAATGATCAATGATTTGATTTTTGTTTCATTCTCTTTTGTGTTTTTTCATTGCAAGCAAATAAATGAAGATAATAATACCAAAGAATTTGTGATTGCAATCATTTTCAAGAAGAAACTGCGTATTATCTGACATAATTGCAGGGGTGCCAATACTTTTGGCCAGCACTGTATAATACTTTGCAAAACTTTTCTATTGCACTGAATCATACTTGTCACATTCCGCCTAATAGTCTCTGCTGGCAGTCAACCCACAATAGTATTGTGGGGGACCAGTAGAGGTACAGAAGGAGCCCCCTCCCTCTGTCAACCATATAGATGTGACAGTCGCTTAGCAGGGTCCAACTATCATTATCAGTGTTAGCACAGAACCCAACACTTGCAGCATTGTGTCAGTTGTATGTGACAGTGGTGTGCTTTCAAGTCTTGGGTCCACAAAAGACGACTGCTCTAATAGTATGACAGATCGAGTAATATTCCACCCACGTATGACGTAATAGTACATCATAGGGATGGAAGAGGTTAAGTAAAGCAGCATAAAATACAACATTTAAGTAAAAGGAAATCTTTCTCTTTACATTTACCAAACATGGTAGAATATTTAAAGTGAACCTCCCCTTTTGTCTGCTGGCAGTATCCACTTGGATATCAGCAGATTTTATCCTTCCAGCACTTATGTATGACAAGACCAAGAGACCAGAGGCATTTAAAACGTTTTTTCAACCCATATGAAGAAAAAAAAAAATCACCTTCTCATAGAGGAGGAATATTGGTGTTGGAGATGTAAAGCACTGTCCCTTTGCTTCAGCAGCCCCTCCAGCTGTTTCTGAAGGCTCCTCTTCTCTTCCTCACTCTGCTCCAATCGCCCTACATCCACATTGTGGCTAGACACTTTGTCGTTGTATTGCCTACGCAAGGAATCATAATCCTTCTTCACAATTTCCAGCTTGTCTAGAGCAGTGTCGTATAACTTGTTAATTAGCTCTGAAGAACCATTCTGTTTTACAACCTACAACGTATAGAAAACATCAGTATGAGTACAGAAACTATAACAATAATCAAGTAATATATGCAAATAGGTGAATAGCAAGCATTTTATAACCTGACATTTCTTCCCCAAAGAAATTCTAACTAGCACTATGATTACTAACAATCTAATGTTTCTACTTCAATCCCTTCATATGGAGAAACATTTATCCTCTTGACACAAATATATAAAAGGTTACCAAATAGGATACAATTTTCACTGTTGCTTTACTAAAGCCTGCAAACCAATTCTATAGCACAACTGTAGAAGTTGAGGAAAGCACTGTAATCAGAGGTAAAAGATTTCTACACAAGTCCACTCAATTTCGACTTCTCACCCCTACATATAGTCAGGACTGGTGGTTATTAAAGGGGTGGCCTGGCAAAATAAAAATTTTCATAGGAGTCAGGATATGTAAAAAAATAATCTCTGTTACATTCACCTACCGAACCGCTGTTGTCTGTGATTGGCTGCAGGGGTAAGGTAATGTGAACACTCAATTTGTTTTATGACATTCTGCTTAAAGTCATCTGTCTACAGCAGCCATTCACAGGCCACAGTTGTTCGGCGACTGGTTGAAGGTGGTATACCCGCCTACTGTTCATGGTGAAGTTTGCTCTGGATCTCTAGGTAAGTGCTGGTAGCCGAGTATAGCATATTACTTTGCCTGGAAAAGTTTTGTTTAGTCCCGGCAACCCTTTAACCATTTCCTGCCAGGACAGATTTTTAAATCGGACATATGTGACTTTAGGTGGTAATAACTTTGTAACCCCAGCGATTCTGAGACTTCTTTGTGGACACTCTGTACTGTAAGGCTCCTTTCACACTGCATTTTGCCTCATGTTCACAGGTCCAGTCAGGGCATCCGTCCAAACCACCCCTCCCTCACCCCGCAAAACGTGTTTCGGACGCATACGTCGACAGGGCCATTGACTGTAACGGAGCACACTACGTTAGCGTGTGCTCGGTTTTGTACCATTTTCGTGCATATACGTTTTCTGCAGGTCGACACCCGAACGTAACCTGCTACGTATGGGCATCCGCCTGCAGAAAGCATATACACCCAAAATAGTGCAAGACAGAGCATACGCTTGCTCTGTCTGCTTCATTATACTCAATGGCATTGTCGGCGCATACATCCGAAACACGTTTTGTCGGTGGAGGGGCAGGATTTCGGACATATGCCCCGACGGAGCCACTGAAACGCAATGTGAAAGGAGCCTAAGCTAATAGTAAAGTTACACCAATATGATTTGAGTTTATGAAAATATCTGAAATTTGATTTTAAGTTTTTAAACTTTTAATATTTGTGCCTTTGGAATCAGATATTCATACCACTCAAAATAGTGAATAAATTACATCTACCAATATCTATTTCATGTCAACTTCAGTTTTGAAAAGTCCTTACATTTTGCTAGCTAGGAAGCTTAAATTTAGCACCAATTATTTATTTATTTTTTACAGAAGATTGTAATCTATTTTTCAGGGACTTCACTTTCGAAGTGAAATGGGATCATCCTATATGTCAGAAATCCCCCCCAAAAAAAAATTCAAAGCCACATTTGGACATTTGATAACCCCTCAGGTAATTGTCTGGGCCTCAGGAGGGATGGGGCCATTTGGTAAAAAAAAAAAAAAAAAAAAATCCTTTTTTTGGGTGGGGTGGAGGACCGGGGACATGTCACATTTTCAGAGCCTATGAGCTACAAACGAGGGAAACGCTTATTTTTTCATTAACAGGTGGCAGGTCTGAGGATGAGTTGAAGTTTATATTGGTACAACTTTGGGGACTATAATTTTTGGATCAATTTTAAAGCACCACTCCATTGTTATTTTATTTATTTTTCACTGCTGGAGGGTTGCCTTACACCTAAATCCTTTGACCCGAATCTTATACTCACACTCCTGCGTTTTCATCTTTGTTCGTTGTCGCGCCGGTACTGCGGAGCCATTTTGTGCCCATATCTTCTGAATGCTTGGAAGTCAGAAGTTATGTCACAAGTGCTCAATACAAGTCTATGAAAGCCAGAACGAGGCTGTCATAGACTTATTTTGAGTTGTGACCTCCAGCACGTTTTATGAAAGACTGGAGCAGCTGGCAGATAAACTGACAGTAGCGGCAGTGAAAAAAGATGAAGACGTCAGTGAGTGAGTATAACACTAGTGACAGGGGACTTAGATTTAATTAACTACACCAACAGTGAAATAAAAATAAAAAAAAACAAAAAAAAAAAAAACACTGGAGTAGTGCTTTAAGTCTTGGTTCATATTTATCCTATGCTGTAAGTTGAGCACTTACACTATGAGCTGCAAGGATTCACCGGTATCTGAGCCAGGAACATATTGAGCAAGCCGGCGCCCACTAAACAGCAGTGCCTACTAGTCAGGATGCGCTCACTACCTACACTTGTATTGAGCAAGGCCGCGCCCACTAGTCGGGTTTTAGCAATGAATATGCATATTACACAATTGTGACCGCTATTCTCGACTCAGAAACTGGCAAATCACGGTATGTGGCTAGGGAGAATTCACAGAGTGACTGCAGACGTATTTTAGACAAAACACCACCTTTAAAGCAATACCAGTTTAATTTATTTTTTTAATGTGTTGCTACTTTTGCACACTGAAATTTTGTTTACATATGACTTTTGGGTCACATTTTATTCCATAAATATTATGACTAATACTTTAGGTCATTCCATACACAGTAATAGCAAACAAGTACCTTTTTATCTTTGTTTTTACACATAAAAAATTAAATTTAACTATTTAATAATCACAGGTTTTTTTAGGTTTGTGTTTTTGTTTTTTTCTCCCCTTATTTCAAGAGATGTTTCATCGACATAGCCATATAAGGGCTTGTTTTTTTGCCAAACGAGTTGTAGTTTTGAATGGCAACTTCCTTTTTACCATATAATATATAGAAAAGTGGAGAAAAAAAATAAATCAATAAAAAAAACAATTCAGACTTTTTTTTTTTAATTTTTATGCTGTTTATTGTGTGGTAAGTCACCTGGCAACATGACTCTCAAAGTCCGTATGATTATGGTGATCTCAAACTTGTCCAATCTTTTCATTGTTCTAGTACTGAAAAAAAATTCTGAACTTTGAAAAAAAATATTGCATTTGTGTGATACCTTACTATTTATTTTTCTGTTAACGTAGCTGAGAGGGCTTGTTTCTTGCGCCCTGATCTGATGGTTTTATGGATACCACTTTGGAGTACATATTTGGAGTACAAATATTTCAATATCTGCTTATAGCAGTTTTGGGACGTATGTGGACAAGAAAAATGACAAATTTAGTATTCTGTTTTTTTTCTTTTCAGCATTTAAACTACAATTTAAATAAAATATATTTTGATATATCGGAATTTTTTTTAAACCAATGATAAAAGAAATGTAAAAATACATATATTTTTGAAGGGAGAAACAGTGGGTGATTTAAACATTTACATGTTTTTGTTTTTTTAAAGTTAATTTTACTCTTAATCAGGAAATGTGTTTTAAGGTTTGAGAAGAAAAACTAAAGTAAAAAAAATGTACTCTACTCAGTATTGTATGATAAAATGTGTTCTCTCAGTAACCCGGAAAATCAATTTTTTTATCTTAAAACAATGAAGGCATCATTCTACTTTTTACATATAATTATTTAGTTAAGTCCATTTTAAGATATCGTGTTCTTCCTTTGCTAGTCAGACAAATAAGATGTCTTACGGCTAAATACGGTTTCATCTGACAGTTGTCGCCCATAAACATGCATTGTTAAATCAATGAAGCACGTTTTGTGCCACGGCGAAAGAGAATGAAGGAGAATAAGATATTGCATTAGTTTATCTCCATGGGGGAAAGACTCGGGCATGCTGGAATCCAACATGTCCTTGCTTACCATGACAGATATTAAAAGACAGTTGGGTTGAACACAGTAAATTATTTCTGTGATAAAACAACATAACCTACATATGTTGAAGTTTAACACTCCACAAGAGTAATAGTATCAATATATTCCACAATATTCTTGATCTAGAGGAGGTACTTCCACCTAACATTCATTTGTTATATGCCTGACGTATCTTAACCCCTTTATGACCCGCCGATTTTGCGCTTTGAAGGTTTTTTCTCATTACCCTTCTTCCAACAGCCGTAATTTTTTTATTTTTCCGTCAACCTAGCCATGTGAAGGCTTGTTTTTTTGCGGAACGAGCTGTACTTTTATATGAAACCATGAATTTTACCATGTTGTGTAGTGGAAAACGGCATCAAAATTCCAAAAGCGGAAAAATTGCAAAAAAAAAGTGCGATTGCACGATTGTTTTTGAGATACTTTATTCACTGTGTTCACTATATGGTAAAACTGATGTGTTGGTGTGATGCCTCAGGTTGGTGCACGTTTGTAGACACCAAACATGTATAGGTTTACTTTTATCTAAAGCCTGCTTTACACGTTGCAATTAGTTGTACAATCGCATTTGCGATGTGACACGCCCAGGTTGCATACGGGATCTTATGAGATCACACGTAGGTCGTTCATTTGCTGTCACACGTGCGTTAGTAGTCTATGTTAAATTGATCAATTTTGTGTGCGATCCTTTAGATCATGTGTTCTGTGACGTATGCATTGGGCACCTTTTTTTTTTTTTTTTTTTTTTTATTTATTGACTTGCCAAGCGTGTGTAATGTGTAGGGATGCGTTTTTACTATGTCATCTGCCATTCAGCTCTGCTACATGGCCGCTGACAGCAGACACAGACAGCCGTGTAGCAGAGCTGAATGGCAGATGACAGCAGACACAGACAGAGCCGCACTGTCAGAATGAACTCGGGTGAACTTCACCCGACTTCATGGTCATGCTGCGGCTCTGTCTGTGTCGCGTCCTAATTAGCGGTCATCTGTGAAGGACTCACCGGTGACCGCTAATCTCCTAAGTGACTGAAGTTAGCAGCCCTCTCTCATACTCACCAATCCCCGATCCCCGGCACTGCACGGCGTTCACACTGCTCCGGCGGCTTTTACTGTTTTGAAAAAGCCGGCCGCCCATTAAACAATCTCGTATTGCCTGCTTTCCCCGCGCCCACCGGCGCCCATGATTGGTTACAGTGAGACACGCCCCCACGCTGAGTGACAGGTGTCACAGTGCACCCAATCACAGCAGCCGGTGGGCGGGTCTATACTGTGTAGTGAAATAAATAATTAAATAATTTAAAAAAACGGCGTGCGGTCCCCCCCCAATTTTAAAACCAGCCAAATAAAGCCATACGGCTGAAGGCTGGTATTCTCAGGATGAGGAGCTCCACGTTATGGGGAGCCCCCCAGCCTAACAATATCAGCCAACAGCCGCCCAGAATTGCTGCATACATTAGATGCGACAGTTCTGGGACTGTACCCGGCTCTTCCCGATTTGCCCTGGTGCGTTGGCAAATCGGGGTAATAAGGAGTTATTGGCAGCCCATAGCTGCCAATAAGTCCTAGATTAATCATGTCAGGCGTCTATGAGACACCTTCCATTATTAATCTGTAAATTACAGTAAATAAACACACACACACCCGAAAAAAATCCTTTATTAGAAATAAAAAACACAAACAACCACTTTAAATCAGCCCCAAAAAGCCCTCCATGTCCGGCGTAATCCAGGATGCTCCTGCGTCGCTTCCAGCGCTGCTGCATGGAGGTGACCGGAGCTGCAGAATACACCGCCGCTCCGGTCACCTCCACACAGCAAATGAAGACAGCCGCGCGATCAGCTGATCTGTCACTGAGGTTACCCGCTGTCACTGGATCCAGCGGTGGCTGCGGGTAACCTCAGTGACAGCTCAGCTGATCGCGCTACTCACCGCCGCTCCACTCACCTCCACGCAGCAACTGAGGTGAGTAGCGCGATCAGCTGAGCTGTCACTGAGGTTACCCGCGGCCACCGCTGGATCCAGTGACAGCGGGTAACCTCAGTGACAGCTCAGCTGATCGCACGGCTGTCTTCATTAGATGCGTGGAGGTGACCGGAGCGGCTGTGTCTGCTGCAGCTCCGGTCACCTCCATGCAGCAGCGCTGGAAGCGACGCTGGAGCATCCTGGATTACGCCGGACATGGATGGCTTTTTCGGGCTTATTAAAGTGGTGAACCAGGGTTTATGTTTGTGTTTTTTATTTCTAATAAATGATTTTTTCGGGTGTGTGTGTTTATTTACTGTAATTTACAGATTCATCATGCGAAGGCATCTCGGGGAGACGCCTGACATGATTAATCTAGGACTTATTGGCAGCTATGGGCGGCCAATAACTTCTTATTACCCCGATTTGCCAACGCACCAGGGCAAATCGGGAAGAGCCGGGTACAGTCCCAGAACTGTCGCATCTAATGTATGCGGCAATTCTGGGCGGCTGCTGGCTGATATTGCTAGGCTGGGGGGTTCCCCATAACGTGGAGCTCCCCATCCTGAGAATACCAGCCGTATGGCTTTATCTGGCTGGTTTTAAAATTGGGGGGGACCGCACGCCGTTGTTTTTAATTATTTAATTATTTATTTCACTACACAGTATAGACACGCCCACCGGCTGCTGTGATTGGGTGCAGTGTGACACCTGTCACTCAGCGTGGGGGCGTGTCTCACTGTAACCAATCATAGGCGCCGGTGGGCAGGGAAAGCAGGGAATATGAGATTGTTTAATGGGCGGCCGGCTTTTTCAAAACAGTAAAAGCCGCCGGAGCAGTGTGAACGCCGTGCAGCGCCGGGGATCGGGGATCGGTGAGTATATGAGAGAGGGGGATAGACTGACATGGACAGAGAGTGAGGGACAGAGATAGTGACCGACTGACAGAGATTAGTGAATGACAGACATTGTGAGGCGCTTCAGAACGCAGCTTTTCAGCTGCGCTCTGAAGCGGACCTTTTTTAAGCTGCGGTGCAGAGCGCACACCTGCGCACATAGCCTCAGACACCAAAATCGTATGAGGGATGTCACACGTTACAATTGACTAGGTTCGTGCAACAAAACGCTCAATTCTAGACAAAGATACGATGTGTTTGCGATCAACGGTTTTGCGTTCAATCCTGATCGCACGTAGCTGTCACACGCAGATACCTCACAAACTATGCCGGATGTGCGTCACTTACAACTTGACCCCAACGACGGATTGTGAGATATATTGAAGCGTGTAAAGTGGGCTTAAGGGGTTAAAAAAAAATCAGGAGTTCATTTTTCGGGATCTATGGCTCAGTGATGGCTGATTTTTTTACTTCTCCAGCTGACATTTTTAAAAGATACCATTTTTGCGTAGTTGCTACATTTTGATTGCCTGTTATTACATTTTGCGCAAAATTTGCGGCGACCAAAAAAACGTAATTTTGGCGTTTGGAATTTTTTTTGCCGCTACGCCATGTACGGATCAGATTAATTGATTTCATATTTTGATAGATCGGGAATTTCTGAACACTGCGATACCAATCTGGGTATATTTATTTTAACTCTTTAATTGTTCAATGGGGCAAAAAAATGGGTGATTTGAACTTTTAAGTTTTTTTATTTTTTCAAAACTTTTTTTTATTATTATTATTATTTTAGTAGTCCCCCTAGGGGACTATAAGGATCAGCAGTCTGATCGCTCATTCTTTTTTTCCCAATCAGAGCAGCACCGCTCAGATTGGTAGAAATGATCATCTCTTGTAACCTGCAGTACTCAGCTGCTGGTTACGGGACCTGAGTCATGTGAGCTACAGGAGCCATCACATGACCCTGTGCTACCATGACAACCATCGGATCCACTTGATCATGTCACGTAACTTTCGGTGGCAGGCGGTGAGTAGAGATCTACCGCGATCACCATTAAAATAGAGCTCTCACATTTTGACAGTGCCATTTAAGGTGTTAACAGGTATGGGTAGACAATTCCACTCGTGCCTGCAAGGAACACATGTCAGCTGTACAAATCCGCTGACATGTGCGCGGATCCCCCCCAGCTGCCGGCGGCAGCCGGTGGGGATTAACACTATGAACGCTAGGATGTAACTTTACTGTCCGCAGTTGTTAAGAGGTTAATATTCTGACAATAGCTTGTTAATATTGATTTTAAAATACAGTATACAAGTGACTACTTCTATTGTTGATAAGCGTAGCAAAATACTGTGTATTGTAGTTGGCAAAACAGATATTTAATTCAAAGTGGAAACAAATGCCTATTTAAAGTCTTTATTGAAGCGGTTGTCTGAATGCTCACAGCGTACACACTAAGCGCTGCAAGGATTCATCGGTTTCTGAGTCGGGAACAGCTGTCACGTGACTGCAATTGGGCGTCATGCATATTCCCGGCCAGAACCCGACTAGTGGGTGCAGCTTTGCGCTATACAACTGTATAAAGTGGGCACGTCCGACTTGTAGGTGTGGTCATTCAGGGGGCATGGCAATACTCAGTACATTTGTATTGAGCAAGGCCGTGTCTACTAGTCAGGTTGTGGCTGGGAACATGCATAGCACACAATTGTGGTCACGTGACCTGCGTTCCCAGCTCGGAAACCGGCAAATCCTTGCAGCGCACAATTTGTGCAGGCACACAGAGTGACACAATGACTGCAGACTTACTACTTTACACCGGACAGACCTTTAAAGTTATCTCTTCTAAAGATTAAATATCAAAGGCAGGATAATTTACTATTCTAGAAATGAAGGGATTCCCTAAACACGCTCGCACATGAGCAAACACAGTGCATATAACAGAGTATTTATGCTAGTATTGTGTATGTTAGTGAGTAGGGGCAACTGTAACTGTTGTTTCTTTAGTGTTTTTGCATACATACAGAACTAGGAAAATCAGTGGTGTTTATACTGTAAATGAATTCCAGTCAAGGTTACCAGTTGCTGCTGTCTGCGCAGTTCGGAGATCTCCTTCTGATCCGCCTCATGCATTCTCTTCAGATCCTGGCAGGACTGCTGCAGATGGGTAAACTCGCGCTGTAATTGGGAATATTTTCTACGCAGACTCTCACCATCCTCTTGAAGTTGTGTTTGTTCACTTAAAACTCGGCTGTGCAAAGTACTACAGGGAACAACAAATGTTGGAAAATTCATGTCAAATATCCAACTAAAGGATAGAACTAAAGGATAATTACTACATGATAATTACTTAGGAAGCCATGTTTGGCAATCTTTGGGCCTGATTAATACATAAATGCGTAATCTCCTAAAATAGATTTCTCCCCAGAAGAAAAAGAAAACAGTCTCTCCAGTGGCCGTTTACATCCTGCAAGAGATTGATCTGGATGCTGTCACAGTGAACAGGGCATGGAGCCAGTGCCAACTTTATAGTCACTATGGTAACCAGCTGAACAGACTCATACCTCCCAACTTTTAAAGAAGGAAAAGAGGGACAAAGTTTGCGGCGCGCGTAGCGCGCCGCGGCAAATTTTTAGGCCACGCCCCCTAACCACACCCATTTCACAGTCACGCCCATATCCACTCCCCATCCACACCCATTCAGCACAAACACGCAGGCAGCCGGCGGGCCTCCAGCACGGACACGCAGGCAGCCGGCGGGCCTCCAGCACGGACACGCAGGCAGCCGGCGGGCCTCCAGCACGGACACGCAGGCAGCCGGCGGGCCTCCAGCACGGACACGCAGGCAGCCGGCGGGCCTCCAGCACGGACACGCAGGCAGCCGGCGGGCCTCCAGCACGGACACGCAGGCAGCCGGCGGGCCTCCAGCACGGACACGCAGGCAGCCGGCGGGCCTCCAGCACGGACACGCAGGCAGCCGGCGGGCCTCCAGCACGGACACGCAGGCAGCCGGCGGGCCTCCAGCACGGACACGCAGGCAGCCGGCGGGCCTCCAGCACGGACACGCAGGCAGCCGGCGGGCCTCCAGCACGGACACGCAGGCAGCCGGCGGGCCTCCAGCACGGACACGCAGGCAGCCGGCGGGCCTCCAGCACGGACACGCAGGCAGCCGGCGGGCCTCCAGCACGGACACGCAGGCAGCCGGCGGGCCTCCAGCACGGACACGCAGGCAGCCGGCGGGCCTCCAGCACGGACACGCAGGCAGCCGGCGGGCCTCCAGCACGGACACGCAGGCAGCCGGCGGGCCTCCAGCACGGACACGCAGGCAGCCGGCGGGCCTCCAGCACGGACACGCAGGCAGCCGGCGGGCCTCCAGCACGGACACGCAGGCAGCCGGCGGGCCTCCAGCACGGACACGCAGGCAGCCACAGTGAGGCGGCCGGTCGCCCGCACAGTGAGGCGGCCGGTCGCCTTCACAGACAGGCGGCCGGCCGCCTTCACAGACAGGCGGCGGGCCGCCCGCACAGAGAGGCGGCCAGCCGCCCGCACAGAGAGGCGGCCGGCTGCCCGCACAATGAGGCGGCGGGCCGCCCGCACAGACAGGCGGCGGGGGGCGCCCGCACAGACAGGCGGCAGGGGGGCGCCCGCACAGACAGGCGGCAGGGGGGCGCCCGCACAGACAGGCGGCAGGGGGGCGCCCGCACAGACAGGCGGCAGGGGGGCGCCCGCACAGACAGGCGGCAGGGGGGCGCCCGCACAGACAGGCGGCGGGGGGCGCCCGCACAGACAGGCGGCGGGTGGCGCCCGCACAGACAGGCGGCAGGGGGGCGCCCGCACAGACAGGTGGCGGGCCGACCGCACAGACAGGCGGCCGGCCGACCGCACAGACAGGCGGCCGGCCGACCGCACAGACAGGCGGCCGGCCGACCGCACAGACAGGCTCCGGCCGGGGGTGAGGGGGGAGGGAGGGAAATCAGCGCTGGGGAGATTAGTTTACTGTACCAGCAGCAGCACAGGCAGCGCTCCTCTCTATGCCACGTCTACTAGGATGGTAGGAGGGAAAAGCAGGGAGGCGGAGAGAGAGTGGGTGGGCGGAGCCCGGGAGCCGGCCGTCCCGCCCGTGGCAACGGGACAAACAACGTAAAGCGTGAAAGTCCCGCTGTATCCGGGACGGTTGGGAGGTATGCAGCATGTTAGAATGTGTACATAAGATCCCGCTGGTGGTGGCCGCAGCTTATAGGCCCCAAATCTGGTGACAGGTTCCCTTTAAAGTGAACCTGTCAGGTGCAATATGCACTCAGAGCCAGGAGCAGTTCTGGGCACATATTGCTAATCCCTGCCTAACCGTCCCTGTATACACTAGCATAGATAAAGAGATCAAGAACAAATATTTTTAAAGATCTTATATCTTATGCTAATGAGCGCGGGGACTAGTCCGAAGGGCGTTACTTCACTTGGCTAGTCGGCTCGCATAGCATGTTAGCATGTTATTACGCCCCTGTGTGAGTACTAATACGCTATGTGAGCCGACTAGCCAAGTGAAGTAACGCCCTTGGGACTAGTCCCCGCGCTAATTAGCATAAGATATAAGCTCTTTAAAAATACTTTTTCTATAGATGCCTTTATCTATGCTAGTGTATACAGGGACGGTTAGGCAGGGATTAGCAATATACACCCAGAACTGCTCCTGGCTCTGAGTGCAGATTGCACCTGATAGGTTCCCTTTAAAGGGAAACTGTCACCAGAAATTTAGCAAAAAAAATAAAAGATCCCCCTCTGCAGCTCCTGGGCTGCATTCTGGAAAGGTTCCTGTTGTTATTGTGCCCACTTTGAGACCTAAAAAAATACTTTATGAAGTCTTACCTTTTTGTATGCAAATCTGTTTTTATGGTCACGGGGGCGGGCTGTCTGGCGTCCGTTATTCCCCCTCCTGCCGCTGTACGCCGTCCCCCATTGCTCATTTCCATACATGAGGACGCCTTCCTCATGTAACTGTCCTCCTGAAGTTTTGTGCATGCCCAGTGCCACTCTCGCGGGACTGAGCACTGTGCAAAGTGTGAACGCTTTTGAGGTGATTGCGCAGGCGCGAGATTATGGGCGGCACTGTGATTGTCATCAGCAGCGTCATCCAAGTACCTGCCCATAATCTTGTGCCCGCGCTTCTCACTCTGCCTCCACCGTTATGTGCAAGCACTGGCCATATGAACCACGTTACCTATTACCATGGGCGCGAGATTATGGGCGGCGCTGTGATTGTCATCAGCAGCGTCATCCAAGTACCTGCCCATAATCTTGTGCCCGCGCTTCTCACTCTGCCTCCACCGTTATGCGCAAGCACTGGCCATATGAACCACGTTACCTATTACCATGGGCGCGAGATTATGGGCGGCGCTGTGATTGTCATCAGCAGCGTCATCCAAGTACCTTCCCATAATCTCGTGCCCGCGCTTCTCACTCTGCCTCCACCGTTATGCGCAAGCACTGGCCATATGAACCACGTTACCTATTACCATGGGCGCGAGATTATGGGCGGCGCTGTGATTGTCATCAGCAAAGTCATCCAAGTACCTGCCATAATCTCGTGCCCGCGCTTCTCACTCTGCCTCCACCGTTATGCGCAAGCACTGTCCATATGAACCATGTTACCTATTACCGTGGGCGCGAGATTATGGGCGGCGCTGTGATTGTCATCAGCAAAGTCATCCAAGTACCCGCCCATAATCTCGTGCAAGCGGTAATAGGTAACATGGTTCATATGGCCAGCACTTGCGCATAACGGTGGAGTCAGAGGGAAAAGTGCGGGCACGAGATTATGGGCGGGTACTTGGTTAACGCTGTTGATGACAATCACAGCGTCGCCCATAATCTCGTGCCTGCGCAATCACCTGAAAAAGCGTTCACATGCGCAAATCTTCGGGAGGACAGTTACATGAGGAAGGCGTTCTTGTGTATGTAAATGAGCAATGGGGGACTGCGTAAAGCGGCAGGAGGGGGAATAACGGACGCCAGACAGCCCGCCCCCGTGACCATAAAAACACATTTGCATACAAAAAGGTAAGACTTCATAAAGTATTTTTGTAGGTCTCAAAGGGGGCACAATAACAACAGGAACCTTTCTAGAAGCAGCCCAGGAGCTGGAGAGGGGAATCTATTACTTTTATTGTGAAATTTCTGCTGACATGTTCCCTTTAACTGGTAGGGGAGCCAGGATAAAGCAGAGCTGAAGTTGTTGGGAAGCTAGGACCCAGCAGCTCTGCTCCACAGGCAGGAGACCACTGATCGGTAATAGAAGCCTGCAGATGCCACTCTGCATAGGTTATTACTGGCCAGTGCTATCTGCAGGAGAGAGAAGTGCTGATTGCACGGTCTCCTCAGCTTCCTGATTCCCCGCGTGTCTGCAGCAGTGAGAAGCCGCACACGGGGAATCAGAGAACAGCTGCAGACAAACGCAGGCTCCAGGACTGGGGGGGTCGGCTCTGGGGGAGGGGGGATCGCTCTGCTGCAGGGAGGGGTCGGCTCTGCTGCAGGGGGTGATTCATACCTCAGCAGCAGTCACAGGAGTAGGTGCGCGGTCGGCTCTGTAATGAATAGAAGGGAGAAACAGCGAGGCGGGGCTACAGTGGGTGGGTGGAGCCCGGGATAAACAGCCTCACGGGCGGGACCCGGGATCAAAGGCTCAGAAGAGGGACTGTCCCGCTGTATCCGGGACGGTTGGGAGGTATGCAGACTTCTACTAACAAGACATCAGACATTGCCTTATAGGATAGACATATAGGTGGCAACTGACAAACAGGCTTTTTTAACTAGAGGAGACTTATCTTTCATACATTTTTCCCGAAGAATTGCCTTAAAGGGAACTTGTATTTATTTTGATCACTTTATATGGCGCTATTAATTCCACAGCACTTTCCAGATGTAATCATCATCGCTGTCACCACTGGGGCTCATAGTCTACATTCCCACATCAGTAGGTCTTCTGATTGTGTTAGTAAATCCACGCAAAAATGGAGAACATACAAACCCCTTGAAGCCAGGACCCCAGCGCCGCAAGACTACAGTGCTAACCACTGAGTGAACCATGTTGTATGCCCCAAATGCTATTAAACTGCAAATATGGGGTTAATCTGCAGGTTAATAGCATTAAAATAATGTTTAGTTGCCTTACGGAATTTACAGCCACCAAGAGAGAATGAAGTTTCTCCATCCCAGGAGCCAGCAGCTTTCAGTAATAGAAGCATGATCAGAGGGACTTCAGTCACCGCTCAGTACACAGTGAGCGGCAGCTGGAAGCAGACCTCAGCACTCTAAGGCTATGTGCACACGCTGCGTTTTTTTGACGCTGCGTTTTTGTGCGTTTTTGGCCGCTAAAAACGCACAAAAACGCACCTGCGTCGAAAAAACGCGGCAAAAAACGCACGCGTTTTGCCGCGATTTGGTGCGTTTTTTTGCTGCGTTTTGCTGCGTTTTTGCTCACTGCGTCCTTATGCGTTTTTTATCAGTGAACAAAAAAAAAAAGGTCTGATGTCATTTCCTTCTTCAATGTGTTCTTCATTCTACACTAGTGTATGCAGAAGAGCAGACAGCTGCAGAACTACAAGGCTCAGCATCCTCGATCCAATAGTGTATGCAGGACAGCAGACAGCAGCTGTCGAACTACAAGGCTCAGCATCCTCCATCCAATAGTGTATGCAGGAGAGCAGACAGCAGCTGTCGAACTACAAGGCTCAGCATCCTCCTTCCAGGACTGTATGCAGGATTTCTCTGCCCCCCCAAAAAAAAAAAATGACGTGAGCTTCGCCATATTTTTGTATGCTAGCCGGGTACAGCAGGCAGGTACGGGCTGCCCCCAACCCCCAGCTGCCTATTTGTACCCGGCTGGGAACCAAAAATATAGGGAAGCCCTTTTTTTTTTAAATTATTTCATGAATTTCATGAAATAATTAAAAAAAAAAAATGACGTGAGCTTCGCCCCATTTTTGAGTCCAGCCGGGTACAACTAGGCAGCTGGGGATTGGAATCCACAGTGCAGGGTGCCCATGCTTTCTGGGCACCCCCGCTGTGAATTGCAGTCCCGCAGCCACCCCAGAAAATGGCGCTTTCATAGAAGCGCCATCTTCTGGCGCTGTATCCAACTCTTCCGGCTGCCCTGATGCCGGGTGGCTAGCCAGGTAATAATGGAGTTAGGGCTAGCTGTATATTATCAGCTAGCCCTAAGCCCGAAATTCATGGTGTCACGCCAATATTAGACATGGCCACCATGAATTTCTAGTAAAGATAAAAAAAAAAACACAACACAGAAAAATATTTTTATTAGAAATAAAACACAACACAATTAGTGACTCCATCTTTATTGAAATAAACCCCCCTCCGCAGTAATCCTGGGTCAGGGTCCCGCGCCGTCCAATCCGGATCCAATATCATCTGATCGGTTTGCTGGAAGGCAAAGCGATCAGATGATGTGTCAGGTTAAAGGATGTGAATCCCATCACACATCAGCTGATTGTATAAAAGCCGATTATACAATCAGCTGATGCATCAGTAGAAAAAAAAAAAAAATAATACTCACTTATGTGCTGAATTACCGGCAGCTCCCGGAGCGATGGGGCGGGAGTCTGATCCTGTCCGATCGCTGCAGCAGCTGCCGGTAATCAGGGATGAAGTCTCCTGACGCATCCGCTGATACCGGCCGGGCGCCCGCGTCAGCCCGAGACTCGATCAGCTGATGCGTCAGGTGACTGCATCAGGTGATCCATCGCCAGGTCCTGCAAGCAAGGTCCTGCCCCGGGGAGACTGCACACAGCCGGAGCGGGAGCGGCGATACCGTGACAGGAGCTGGGAGCGGGCATGGCACCGCGAGGCTGCAGACAGGTGAGTATAACTTTTTTTTTTTTTATTCTACTGTTAACTTTTGTTTTCGCAGCCGCTTCCACCTCCCGCCCTGACATGGCGCCGCACGGCAGCATACATGCACAGGACGGGAGATGGACGCGGCGGTGACGGTACCGGGAGGATTCATGCTTCTGTCTATACTGACAGAAGGAATCCTCTTCCTGTACACGTCACTTTACTACCCACCTCCTGCGCTTATAGCTGCGTTTTTGGTCTTAGAAACGCACCAAAACGCAGCTATTTGCGTTTCTCATTGCGTCTTTCAACATCCCATTGAACTCAATGGATGAAAAGCGCAGTGAAAAACGCGGGAATAATTGACATGCTGCGTTTTTGTGGTCACCACAAAAACGCAGCTGAAAAAAAACGCTGTGTGGGGACAGCAAAAATGAAAACTCATAGACTTTGCTGGGGAAGCAAAGTCATGCAGTTTTGAGGCCAAAAACGCACCCGAAAAACGCGCAAAACCGCCGAGAAAAACGCACCGTGTGCACATAGCCTTACAGCTCACGGAGCTGTGCATGTATGCAGAGCAAGCGGTCGCTCAAAGTACCGGGGCGTGCTTACAGCCGCTGCTCACAGTATAGCGAGCGATGACTGTAGGCACTCTGGACATGCACCTATGACTGAAAGCCGGTTGTTCCCAGAAGTATTGAAGTTCATTTTCTCCTGGCAGGCAACAGTTCAGTAAGGAGAATGGACAGCACTGTAACGCTATTAACCTGCAGATCAATCCCATATCAGCAGGTTAATAGTGTTTACAGACATGACATGTTCCTTTTAACATTTCTACGATTTTAGGAAACTCGACAAGGAAAACCCATAATGTTTGTGAGGATACATGAAATAAAAGTGCTAGACCTTTAACTTTCCTGATAGCTAAAAATATATTTTATTTAGTCCTATTTATTTTCCTGCTATTTTCTAAAAGTTAGAATGTAAAATTGCTACCAGTAAGCTATAAGCTTCCTGAGAGTCACAAAAAAACATTTCTGCATAACACCACAAGTATGGGACTCGGAAGCCTTGAAGAGCTGGGTGACAATCAATGAAGTGGTAGTCACATCTCTCTGCTTGCCCAGAAACAGACATGACTGGAAATTGATGTTTTTCAATTATGTTGCATATCTACGGTATATTGCTTTTTTGTTTTTTTTAAAAAAAAAATCATATTATTTTACTAAACATTTTTTAAAAGACAAATTTAAGATAAACAGCTTATACAGGACACAGAAAGAAGCCCTCCCCCCATATCACAGTAGAATGACTATTACTATGGGCCCCTTGGGCTGCGACAGTTACTATCCTGGGCAGCGTCAGGTAATAATAATAATAATAATAAAGTTTTATTTCTATAGCACCAACATATTCCGCAGCGCTTTACAATTCAGAGGGGACATGTACAGACAATTTGAGACAATACAAAAAAAAAATTAAGATACCAGGAAAAGTGAGGGCCTGCTCGTAAGCTTACAGTCTATGAGGAAAGAGGAGGGACAAAAGGTGAATGGGGGGGGGGGGGGGAAAGCTTGTTATATATGGTCCGGCCATCGATTTAAAAGGGTATTCAAAACCAGCTGCATGAACCCGTCATTGGCCAGAATTTAAACCGGTACAGGGGACAAGAATTGGAAGTACATTTTTTGTTATGAGGGCAGAAAGGGACTAGATTAGATCAGGGTAGTGAGTTGATAGGCTAGTCTAAAGAAATGCGTTTTTAGGGCCCGCTTAAAGGTGTGGATGTTGGGAATTAAACGGATTGCTCTTGGTAGTGTGTTCCAGAGCATAGGCGCAACTAGTGAGAAATCTTGAAGACGGGAGTGGGAGGTTCGAATTGTTGAGGATGTCAGTCTTAGGTCATTAGCAAAGCGGAGGGCACGGGTGGGGTGATAGACAGATGAGGGAGGAGATGTAGGGCGGTGCGGAACCGTGGAGAGCTTTGTGAGTGAGAGGGATAAGTTTATGTTGTATAATCTATTTATAATTATAATCTACAATGACCTCACTGCTTCATCACCGTGCGGAGCTGCCGCCCCACCACCGTGCGGAGCTGCCGCCCCACCACCGTGTGGAGCTGCCGCCCCACCACCGTGCGGAGCTGCCGCCCCACCACCGTGCGGAGCTGCCGCCCCACCACCGTGCGGAGCTGCCGCCCCATCTACACCCCACCTACTGTCTCCTCCCCATAATCCTATAGAATGTAAGCCCGCAAGGGCAGGGCCCTCTTCCCTCTGTACTAGTCTGTCTACTGTAACTTGTATATGTATTTTGTATGTAACCCCCTTGTCATGTACAGCACCATGGAACTAATGGTGCTTTATAAATAAATAATAATAATAATAATAATAATAATGTTGGATTCTGTAGCGGATAGGCAGCCAGTGCAATGACTGGCAAAGAGCAGAGGCATCAGTGAAGCGGTTACAGAGGAAAATGATCCTGGCTGCGGCATTCAGAATGGATTGGAGAGGGGAAAGTTTAGTAACAGGGAGACCAATTAGTAAAGAATTACAATAATCCAGGCGAGAATGAATGAGAGCGACAGTAAGAGTTTTTGCAGAGACAATGGTAAGAAAAGGTCGAATTCTCGAAATGTTTTTGAGGTGGAATTGACAAGAGCGAGCAAGTGAACGAATGTGTGGAGTGAAGGAGAGATCGGAGTCAAATATAACCCCAAGACAGCGGGCGTGCTGCTGGGGCGTAATGGTAGAGCCACACACAGAAATGATAATATTGGGTTTCGGAAGGTTAGGAGAAGGAGGAAACAGGAGAAGTTCAGTTTTTGACAAGTTCAGTTTTAGATAGAGGGAGGACATGATGTTGGAGACAGCGGACAGACAATCGGTAGTATTTTGTAATAGTGCAGGGGTGATGTCAGGAGAAGATGTGTACAGTTGGGTGTCATCAGCATAAAGATGGTACTGGAAACCAAATCTGCTGATAGTTTGTCCAATAGGGGCTGTGTATAGAGAACAGGAGAGGGCCTAGGACTGAACCCTGAGGAACCCCGACCGTAAGGGGAAGAGGAGAGGAAGAGGATACAGTGAATGAGCGGTCAGAGAGGTAAGAGGAGAACCAAGAAAGAACGGTGTCCTTGAGCCCAATAGAGCGGAGCATAGTGAGGAGGAGCTGGTGATCCACAGTATCGAATGCAGCAGAGAGATCCAGGAGGATCAGCAGGGAGTAGTGACCATTAGATTTAGCTGTAAGTAGATCATTAGAGACTTTAGTAAGGGCAGTTTCAGTAGAATGTAAACAGCGGAAACCGGATTGTAGAGGGTCAAGGAGAGAGTTATCTGACAGGTAGCGAATTAGACGGGAGTGAACCAGGCGTTCCAGGAGTTTTGAGATGAATGGGAGATTAGAGACAGGTCTGTAGTTAGCGGCACAAATTTGGTCCAGGGATGGTTTTTTAAGTAATGGGTGTATGCTGCAATGTTTGAAGGAGGAGGGAAAGACACCAAAGGAGAGAGAGATTGAATATTTTAGTTAGGTGAGTGGTGACAGCTGGGGTGACAGATTTAAGTAGATGTGAGGGAATAGGGTCACTGGTGCAGGTAGTAGGGCGAGAAGATGCGAGGAGCCTGGTGACTTCTTCTTCTGTGACTGGATCAAAGAATGAAAGTGAACTACATGAAGTGTAGGAGGGCAGACAATGTGTGGTGTTCTGAGGCTGGGAGGAAATTTCCTGGCGTATATGGTCAATTTTTTCTTTAAAATAATTGGCCAGGTCATCTGCACTGAGGTTGGTGGTTGGTGCCAGAACTCTTGGTCCGAGGAGGGAATGGAAAGTATCAAAGAGTCGTTTAGGACTGTTGGCTAGAGAGGTGATGAGGGTGTTAAAATATGCTTGCTTGGAGAGGTGAAGGGCAGCATTGTATGTTTTGAGCATAAACTTATAGTGGATGAAATCTTCGGCTAGATTGGATTCTCTCCTCAGACGTTCAGCACACCTGGAGCACCGCTGGAAAAAGCGTGTTTGCAACGTGTGCCAGGGCTGCTGCCGTTTGCGCCGAGTTGGTCTGCGTGTAGAAGGTGCAGCTTTATCTAGGGCGCTCTGTAGGGTTTCATTGTAATGTTTTACAGCAGAACCAGGACATGAGAGGGAGGATATTGAGGCCAGTGATGACTGCAACATCTTCAGAAATTTCTGAGTGTTCATGGCATGTATATTCCTATATAGGAGGTAAGTGGGGGTTTCCTGAGTGGGTTGACTGCTCTTGACCAAGAATGAAACAAGGTTGTGGTCAGAGAGTGGGAGGGGGGAGTTAGTGAAATCATGCACTGAGCAGAGATGGGAGAAGACCAGGTCCAGCGCATTCCCACCTTCATGTGTAGAAGAGTTAGTTAGTTGTGAAAGGCCAAGGGAGGAGGTTACAGATAAAAGATGAGTGGCAGCTGGGGAGGGGGGGGGGGGATCATCAATAGGGATATTAAAGTCCCCCATGACAAGAGTGGGGAGGTCACAGGCTAAGAAATGTGGGAGCCAGGTGGCGAAATGATCCAAGAACTGACTGGTTGGGCCTGGAGGGCGATACACAACTGCTACTTGCAGGGAGAAGGGTCAGTAAAGCCTGACAGTGTGAACCTCAAAAGAAGGGAAGATAAGTGAGGGAACAGGAGGCATGACCTGAAAAGTGCAGTTAGGGGAAAGCAGCAGACCAACACCTCCACCTGACCTGTTGTCAAGTCTAGGGGTGTGTGAAAATTGAAGGCCACCATATGAGAGAGCAGCAGCAGCGGTGGTGTCTGACTGCTGAATCCAGGTCTCAGTAAGGGCCAGAAGGTTGAGGGAATTGGAAAGGAAGAAGTCATGAATGAAGGAGAGTTAGGAGGTACTACAGCTAGTGTATAATATAACTCACATTATTATTATGTAATGGCAATCGGTATCTTCAGGGCGGGGCACACGGGCCTATCGCCCTATTAGACATAGAACTGACACTTTTCCAGAGTTGTAAATTTAAGTTTATAGGCCCCAATGCAAAATTTGTAATAATTTCCTCCCTTACAATTTGCCATTTATACTAGTGGTCTCTTATTATACGGCAAAAGGATCTTTGTGCTGGCTACCCATCTATACTTTATAACTACTCCAGTGTCTTTTTATTTAGGGGGTTTTGAATGTACACGCCCCTTAATTAAACTGCCCCTGCTAAGGGTTCCTGTGATAGGAAGACATTTCCATTGGTCCCCAAAGGAAAGAGTTTAGGAATCATTACCTTGGTACTACTAATTTCTTCTGTATATGGTAAATGCGTGTCGATTCTATAGCTAGACACTAAAAAAATGGCAGTTCCCACGTCTTTGTTTAATCCTCCTACCACTAATGTGCGTGCGTGTATATATAGTATATTATATACATACACACACATAATAAAATGCCATCCATTTCCCCATGCTTTGAATAGCATACATACCAATTCTCAGCCACTGGGTCAGTCTGCACACAGCTCCTAGCATCTTCGGTTATTTTATGGCCACTTTGTATTGTATTATTATATATATATATATATATATATATACACACACACATACATACATATATACACACACACACATATATATATATATATATATATATATATATATATATATATATATATATATATATATATGTATATATATATATATATATATATATATATATATATATATATATTACATACACACATATATATACATATACACCACACACACACACACACACGCACACACACACACACACACACACACACACACACACACACTAGTTATATCCAGATTGTAGAAATCTAAAAGTATATATAGTCTTCACAACAATCAGTAGGGCATCAAACAATCTACAAAAGCTTTCACGACATTGGGCTACGAGCCAAACTTTCAGATACAGGTGCTTGATTGAGCTTGTATCACTGCTTTCAAAACCTATCATCGTGCATAGCAAGAAGGCAATGGAAGCTGGAATAGAGGCTTACCCCCTTCAGTTGGGAGTCTCGTTTTCGCCTTGGACACAGTGTTAGTATATGTCAACAGTATTAAGAGGCTTACACAGGGAAACATCACACTGGTCTTATTCCAGGGGTTATAGTATGGGAAGGCGTACTGTACAGTAGCCAGCCTCCTCTAGTTTTCATTTCAGGTACACTAACAGTTTGGCTTTACAAAGACTTGTCATGTAACCAATGGTTTGGCCATTTCACCTAAATGACATCACTTCCCTACTAACCAGAATCCCACAATGTCTGTCTGCTATTTCATCCTTTTTCTCTGCTCGATTCCTAAAACTGAACATGGACAAAACAGAATTCATTGTCTTTCCTCCTCCTCACTCAACCCCCCACCTGACATATCCATCAATGTCAATGGCTACTCAATTTCCCCAGTGCCACATGCTCGCTGCCTGGGAGTAATCCTAGACTCTGATCTCTCTTTCAAGCCACACATCCAAGCCCTCTTCACCTCCTCCCGCCTCAAACTCAAAAAATATTTTCCGGATCCGTACATTCCTTTCCCAAGCAGCTGCAAAAACCCTACTACATGCCCTTATTATCTCCCGCCTAGATTATTGCAACCTCCTGCTCTGTGGCCTCCCTTCTAACAGTCTCGCACCCCTACAATCTATTCTAAACTATGCTGCCCGGTTAATCCACCTGTCCCCCCGCTACTCCCTAACCTCTCCTCTCTGCCAATCACTTCACTGGCTTCCCATTGCTCAACGACTCCAGTTCAAAACACTAACCATGACATACAAAGCCATCCACAACCTGACTCGTCCCTACATCTGTGACCTAGTCTCCCGGTACTTAACTGCACATAACCTTCGATCCCCACAAGATCTCCTTCTCTACTCCCCTCTCATATCCTCTTCCCACCATCGCATCCAAGATTTCTCCCTTGCCTCTCCATACTCTGGAATGCTCTGCCACAACACATCAGACTCTCGCCTACCTTAACAAGCTATAACCTGCCGCAACCCTCAGTCTGATATAGCGCCGCACAACCAGTTCTACCCTAACCTACTGTATCCTCACCTATCCCTTGTAGAGTGTGAGCCCTCGCGGGCAGGGACCTCTATCCTCCTGTACCAGTCTGTGCCTTGTATTGTTTATGATTATTGTACTTGTCCCTATTATGTATACCCCTTTCACATGTAAAGCTCCATGGAATTGATGGCGCTATAATAATAATAATAATAATAATAATAAAAAAAAATACTTACTGGTAGAAATCTGCTTCCTTTGCAGCTTCCTCACACTTTTTAAGTGCTTTGGAGTGCTGGCTCTGTAATGCCTCCAGTTCTGACATAGCTTTCATACACTGCGCCTTTAATCGCTCATAGTCCGGTGTGAGCTTGGGGCTTGGTCTGTATATAAATTAGTACAAACACATGTTTTATACATTCAACATGAGTTTTTCACATGTCTAAAATATTGTGAATTAAAAAAACTTAAAACTGTATTGTAACATTGTTATAAAGAAATGATGATTAGATAATCTTCTTTTACCTGCAGTCATCAAACGTTGAGCCAGGAGAGGACAAAGCCAGTCGTTTCCGAAGCTCATCTCTCTCACGTGTCACTTGCCTCAACTGTGATAGTATGGTGTCTAACTTCTCACTCATAAGACGACCATCAGTGGTAGATAAGGGGGGAGAGGAAGCCTTATTAGTCGTACCTATAAAAATGTAATAGACAAACAGTTAACTATCATTAACCATAACGAGGAAACATATGCATTTGTTGGTAGCATGGGATGAGTGATAATGGTAGCCATGATTTTTGTCTTTGTGTGCAAATTCAATTTAAAGGAAGATACAATTGAAAAACCAATTTATGTATATCAGCTCACCGTGTACAAGCTCACTCCTGGCCTCTCCCTGGAGGCGCCGCCACAGCCCGATATTGCAAATACAGAGAGAAAGAATCATCCAGCTCTTCAGGCGAGGAAAGCCATGGTCTTTATTTTAGCATGCAAGAACAAGGGATGACATGACCAGCACAGCACTACGCGTTGCAGGTGAAACAATCACCCTTATGCTTTGTGCGCACTGGAAAATGGAATTTTCTCAAGAAAATTCCGCAAGCACTGAAAGATTACCGCACCCGCGGTAAAAAACTGCGACAAACCGCACCCGAAAACCACATGCGGTTTGCCGCGTTTTTTCCGAGGTATTGTTCGCGGTATTGCCGCGATTTTTCCGCGGGCGGGTTGCTACATGTGCTTTAATGCATTCAATGCAATAAAGCACATTGAAGAAAAAAAAGTCATTTCCTTCTTAGATAGCAGATAGATAAATAGATAGAAGAATAGATAGAGAGATAGCTAGATAGTTAGATAGAGGGACAGAGAGACAGAGTCCCTGTGAGCACACGCTGCATTTCTCACGGTCGGCAGTGTGTTCACATTACCGGCCGTGGGAAATGCCTTGTGGTTACCTCTGCTGTCTCGCTGCGAGGCTGCATTCAGCGCTGTGTCAGTCGCGGCTGGATGCAAGCATCGCAGGACGTGGATTACGCCGGAGCTGTGTGTTTCAGGGGGCGTTAATAAACGGGTGAACCAGGAGCTTTTTTGTGTTTTATTTAAAATAAAGGATTTTTCGGTGTTTGTGTTTATTCACTTTACTCATGGTTTGATCATGTCAGCTGTCACATAGACGCTGCCATGATCAAGCCTGGAGTTAGTGGCGGCGATCCGCCGCCATTAACTCCTTATATTACCCTAACTGCCACCGCATCACGGCAGCAGGAAGAGCTGGGGACACTCCGATACTGCCGCATAATGCATGCGACAGTCCCGGGGCAACTGCGGCTGATATTCTCGGCTGCTGGAGGTGGGAGGGAGGCGGGAGACATTAACTCTGCCCCTCTCCCTCCCCAGCCTGAGAATACCGGGCCGCCGCTGTGTTCTTACCTCGGCTGGAAGGTAAAAATACGGCGGAGCCCACGTGTTTTTTTTTCTATATTTCCGTTTGATTTTTATGTGTATTCCATATGTCTGTGTCTGTGTTCTATGTCTGTGATGTCTGTGTGTGAGTGTGATGTTTGTGTGTTTACTCTCTGCTCCGCTTCCTCTTCCTGTCATAATGACATCACTTCCCTGCAAACCGCAGGCAAGCGATGTACATTACTGCAGGTAAACCGCGAAATACCAGAGGGAATAACGCAGGAAAACGCAATGAACCGCACAGAATTTGCTGCCTGCGTTATTCCCTGCGGGATTTCACGATTACATGGCAGTCAATGGAGTGAAATCCCGCAGCGACGTGCGGAAAAGAAGTGACATGCAATTGTTTTTGCTGCGGGAATCCCGCAGCAAAACATGCAACTGTCAAATTCCGCATAGTGCGCACAGCAATTTTTTTTTCCATAGGTTTTGCTGGTGATTCCCTGCAGACATGTTATGAACATTTTCTGCAGCGAAACATGCAGCAAAACCGCAGGAACTCCGCGGGGAAAAACCGGTAAGTGCGCACAGGGCCTTAATCATGAAGCCTGAAGAGCTGGATGATTCTTTCTCTCTGTATTTACAATTGAAAAACCTTTACAGGGAATCCTATTTTTTCAGACAAGAAAAAGATAACATACAAGTGCATCTGAATTAATTAGAATATCAGCAAAAAGTTAATTACAGTAATGCAATACAAAAAGTGAAACATATTATATTGACTCATTACAAACAGACTGATCTATTTCAAGTGTTTATTTCTGCTAATGTTGACGATTATGGCTTACAGCCAATAAAAACCCAAAAGTCATTATCTCAGAAAATTAGAATAATTACCACAAAAGACCTGCAAAGGCTTCCCAAGTGTTTAAAATGGTCCCTTAAGCTGGTGTCACACACCGCGACAACGACAACGACGTCGCTGCTACATCACCATTTTCTGTGACGTTGCAGCGACGTCCCGTCGCTGTCGCTGTGTGTGACATCCAGCAACGACCTGGCCCCTGCTGTGAGGTCGCCGGTCGTTGCTGAATGTCCAGCTTCATTTTTTGGTCGTCACTCTCCCGCTGTGACACACACATCGCTGTGTGTGACAGGGAAAGAGCGACGAAATGAAGCGAGCAGGGAGCAGGAGCCGGCGTCTGGCAGCTGCGGTAAGCTGTAACCAGCGTAAACATCGGGTAACGAAGGGAAGACCTTTCCCTGGTTACCCGATATTTACCTTCGTTACCAGCCTCCGCTCTTGCTGCCAGTGCCGGCTCCTGCTCTGTGCACATGTGGCTGCAGTACACATCAGGTAATTAACCCGATGTATACTGTAGCAAGGAGAGCAAGGAGCCAGCGCTAAGCAGTGCGCGCGGCTCCCTGCTCTCTGCACTGTGACATGTAGCCGCAGCACACATCGGGTTAATTAACCCGATGTGTACTGTACCTAGGAGAGCAAGGAGCCAGCGCTAAGCGCGGCTCCCTGCTCTCTAAACTGTGACATGTAGCTGCAGCACACATCGGGTTAATTAACCCGATGTGTACTGTACCTAGGAGAGCAAGGAGCCAGCGCTAAGCGCGGCTCCCTGCTCTCTGCACTGTGACATGTAGCTGCAGCACACATCGGGTTAATTAACCCGATGTGTACTGTACCTAGGAGAGCAAGGAGCCAGCGCTAAGCGCCGCTCCCTGCTCTCTGCACATGTAGCACAGCGACATTATGATCGCTGCTTCTGCTGTGTTTGACAGCTAAGCAGCGATCATAACAGCGACTTACAAGGTCGCTGTTACGTCACCGAAAATGGTGACGTAACAGCGACGTCGTTGTCGCTGTCGCTTAGTGTGAACCCAGCTTTAGTCTGGTACAGTAGGCTACACAATCATGGAGAAGACTGCTGACTTGACAGATGTCCAGAAGGCAGTCATTGACACACTCCCTTAGGAGGGTAAGCCATAAAAATATCATTGCTAAGGAACCTGGCTTTTCACAGAGTGCTGTATCCAAGCATGTTAATGGAAAGTTGAGTGGAAGGAAAAATGTGGTAGAAAAAAAAGCACAAGAAACTGGGATATCCGCAGATAGGATTGTTAAGGAAAGTCAATTAAAAAATTTGGGGTGGGGGGATTCACAAGGAGTGGACTGCTGCTTCAGTCAGTGCTTCAAGAGCCACCAGACACAGACATATCTAGGACATTGGCTACAACTGTTGCATTCCTTATGTCAAGCCACTCATGACCAATAGACAATGCCAGAAGAGTCTTACCTGGGCCAAGGAAAAAAAGAACAGTGGGCACAGTGTTGTTTTCATATGAAAGTAAATTTTGCATTTCATTTGGAAATCAAGGTCCTAAAGTCTGGAGGAAGAGTGGAGAGGCCACAATCCAAGCTGCTTGAGGTCTAGTGGGAAGTTTCTACAATCAGTGATGGTTTGGGGAGCCATGTCATCTGCTGGTGTAGGCCCACTGTGTTTTATTAAGACCAAAGTCAGTATAGCCATCTACCAGGAAATTTTAGAGCTGCTTTAGAGCATGCTTCCCTCTGCTGACAAGCTTTTTGGAGATGGAAATTTCATTTTCCAGCAGGACTTGGCACCTGTCCACACTGCCAAAAGTACCAATACCAGGTATAATAACCACAGTATCACTGTGCTTGATTGGCCAGCAAACTTGATTGACCTACATTCCATAGAGAATCTATGGGATATTGTCAAGAGTAAGATGAGACACCAGACCCAACAATGCAGACGAGCTGAAGGCTTCTATCAAAGCAACCTGGGCTTCCACAACACCTCAGCAATACCACAGGCTGATCGCCTCCATGCCACGCCACACTGATGTAGTAATTCATGCAAAAGGAGCCCTGACCAAGTATTGAGTGTATTTACTGTACATACTTTTCAGTAGGCACCAACATTTGAGTTTAAAATAATTTGTTCAGTTAGTCTTAAATAATATTCTAATTTTCTGAGATAATGACTTTTGGGTATTCATTGGCTGTAAGCCATAATCATCAACATTAACAGAAATAAACACTTGAAATAGATCACTGTGTGTAATGACTCTATATAATATATGCGTTTCCCTTTTTGTATTGAATTACTGAAATAAACTGACTTTTTGATGATATTCTAATTTATTGAGATGTACTTGTACATGTAGCAACATTACTACCTAAAGAGAAATACATTTCTTGTTTAAAGAGAACCGGTCAACAAGATTTAGTTATGTAAGGACCTGGCTGCAACGTCGCTGTAATAACGATTAAATTGATACCTTTGGTGAAGAAATCAGCTTTGCTTTTCTGTAATCAGCATTTGAAGTTTTCAGTTAATTAGATTTCAGTGAACAGGGGACAGACTGTAACTGGGTTCTCTCCTCCCTGTCTGTGATTCCCTAGACCGCCTTCCTCCGGTCTGTGAATGACCTGCCTCCTCTATTTGAAAATCTCAGCAGTGACCTGATGAAGACTGGAGTCGGGCAGCAGGGTTGGGGAATCACAGACAGGGAGGAAAAGATCCAGTGTACAGGGACGGGGGGGGGGGGGGGGGGGGTTGGGCAGTGCAGCAGCCCTGGAGGAAGACATGGTCTGTGGTCAGTGTGCCCAGTCCCCTCAGCAGGAGATATAACTCTGATGGCATGTGGGGTGATTCTTCAGCAGGGAAGGAGGCACACTTTAAAAATTGTTCTTGCAGCCATCACAGTTTGGCAACACTATGTCCTCCCTAACCAGACAGATGGGGCAAATTAAAGATGAAATCTCATATGAGCCAAGGCTTACAAAAAATAACCGAACGTATGGCGGCATAAGGAAGGGAGAATTAGTGATTTGGAAGATAACATGTCCCAAGTGACCAGGAAGATTGGTAGACATGAACAACAACTAGCAGTCCTGCTGAAAAAAACAGACGACCTGGAGAACAGACTGAGGAGGAATAATGTGAGGGTGATTGCTGTACCTGAAAAAGTGGAAGGGACTAATCTGACTGAATTTTTTGAAAAATGGCTGCATAAGCTATTTCGGAGATGAGGTCTTTTCACAGTTTTTGCGGTGGAAAGAGCATAGAGTACCCACGAGACCACTACCACCCGATGCTCCGCCAAGACCAGAGCTCCTTCAGTACAGGCACAGGGACGCTATCCAAAGGGCAGCTTGCAATGAAAGGGACGTCACTGTCAATGGCCACAGGATCTAATTTTTTCCAGATTATACAGTGGAAATATATTGAAAAGGAGGGCGCAATTTATAGATGTAAAACTGCGCCTGCGTACTCTACAAGTCTCCTATTCCATGTCGCATCCAGCAAAACTCAGTAGCAGCGCTGAATGAGACTTTCTTCTTTGAGCATCCTAAGGACGCCCTGCGGTGCCTCGACCTGAATGAGCAGCAGATGAAACAAAATCTGCAACGGTGATGTCCCTCAAGTTATGTGTCATATAAGCGATAGAATGTTACACAACCACTTTGGCCCAGTGGATAAAGAATTTTATTCTCTCTATCATGAAGCAGAAGAATCTCCAGGAGTGTTTTCCCCCTCCTTTTCACTTGTTTTGTCCACTCCCCCGTTTTTGAACCTACTTTTTTTACACAGTTACAGGATGGACTGGTGTCCTCTTTTATGCATAAATGTTTGGGGGGTTTTCTGTTTGTCTTGGAGTTAGAGATGTATGGTGTAAATGATGTCGTCATATAATATTGCTCTTTTAGGCGTTACAGGATTCCATGCAGTATTCCTTGAAGATACAAGTGTGTGCAGGCAAGGAGGAAAGAATTTGTTATGCATAACTATGTGCAACTTATATCCACAAAGGTGTAATGTCTGGGAAAATTCATTTTTTAGCGTGGATTGTCCGAGGTTTGAGTGATCCCACTAAAGGACGGTTGTTATGGAATATGTCAGGGATCAGTTCTTGGTCATACTCTCTCTAGGAAACTCATCTGAATACAGAAACAATACCATATTTGAACCGTTCGTGGATTGGCCACGGGTTTCATTGCACCTATTCCACTTATTTAAGAGGTGTTAGTGTTCGGATACATAAAGCCATCCAGTTTGAACCCATATCTTCCCAAATACACAAGGAGGGCATATTTATAAGTATCCATTGCAAAATCTTCAACAAAGAATTGCTTTTAATGGGAGTGTATGTTCCTCCACGTTATAATAATAATGTCATGAAAATGGTGGCGGAAGCCATTCTGAGGACTCCAGGGGTGCAGGTGATATGTATGGGAGACTTTAACAATACTATTCACCCATACTGGGATAAATATAATAATGACTTGATCAAGGTGAACTCTATTTCAGGATTTGGTGAGGTGATCTCGGATCTTGCACTGACGGACCTGTGGAGAGTTAAACATCCAGGAGTCCCGGCAGTTTTCCTGCTATTCTAAATCACATACCTTATCCACGATCAAAAAAGATGTTAGGGTCTGAGAGTATGTTGCCAATGGTGGAAACTATAGCATACTTACCTAGAGCTATTTCAGATCATTCTCTCATTCTGATCTGTATCCGTTTCCTCCCTGAACCAGATCCAGCCCTTAGTGCATGGTCCTTAAATCTTTTCTGGCTTCAAATTATTGAAATTGAACATATTACTTCTACCCTTAAATATTACTTTAAAAGAAAATAGTGTTGGGGGATCTCCCAGAACACGATATGGGACGCAATGAAAGCTTGTTTGAGAGGGGCATTAATACAGGGGGCTAGTAGGTCTAAGACTAAATCGAGACAGCTCGGGGTGTTTCTCAGGGACAGGGTCCAGACCATGGAGCAACAGTATATAAACTCAGCGTCAACTCAGAACTTGGAGTGGAAAGAAGCACAGAAAGTGTATGATACACATATCAAGGAAAAGGCTAAGAATAAAAGGATGTTCTCATAACACAGATCTTTTGAGGAGGGTGAGAAGGCAGGGCATTTTTTAGCTCTTATAGCCAGAGCACAGCAGGGGAACTCTTTCATGGGGGCCATAAGGGATAGCACAGGTATCGTTAACTAATCAGACCAGATACTAAACGTCTTCTCAGACCAAATTAACTCCTATTTAGAGGGTATCCCTCTCCCCAAGCTTTCAGCGGCAGACCGTAAATACTTAACCTCACCCATTGCAACTAGAAGTACTTCCACTAGCAGTAGCTTTCATGTCTAACAATAAATCTCCAGGATCAGACGGTTTCCCCATGGAGACATACAAAAAAATTTGGGGATATACTGTTACCACGACTATAGTGGGTTGTCTCCCCATCAATGCAAGAGGCTATAGTTATGGTCATACTAAGATCCCCTGCTCCCTGACTCGAACAAACCAATCTCCCTGGTTCCAACAGACATCAAATTGATAGCTAACGTCCTTGCTGCCAGACTAAATATGGTGATCTCCTCTCTGATACACACCGATCAATCCGGCTTTATGCCTTCTCCACGGCGGTAAATGTACGTCATCTACAACTTCCAGTGGACAATCCGGGAGATAGAGTCACTTGCTTGCTCAACACTGCTAAGCCGCTCAACTCCAATGAGTGGGACTTTTTATGGGCGGTCGTTATTAAATTGGTCTAGGCACGGATTTTATCTCCTGGATAGGTTGTTGTACGGTAAACCCACAGCTAGGATCAGAGTTAATGGGCGGCTTACTCTAGCATTTCGCTTAGCTAGAGGTACTCTCTCCCCCTAGCTATTTGCGATGGCTATAGAGCCTATGGTGGTGATCTTAAGAGAGCTTCAACATTTTAAATCGTCCTGTCTCTACAAAACTTTGGAGTTTGGTAGATTCAGGTCTTCTTGGAAACCACTCCTAATTTGCTATTGATTTATAAGCCATGGGAAAAGATTAAAAAGGCACAGGACATTCAGGGGGACCCCATGGCTACCTAATGTAAACAAATTGAATTGGTTTGAGGGATGGAGCATGATGGGGCTGACCAGACTTCTTCAAATGTTAGACGGAGAAGGGATTAAAACATTCTCTCAACTACAAACTGAATTTGGGCTACATAATGGGGAATTCTATAAATACTTACAATTAAGGCATGCATACCAAGTGGAAAATTTGGTTGCGATTCAGAGGATACAACATAACAGGATAGTACAGAGAATAGCACTTTCCAGTGGCTGATCTGGATAAATATCAACACTGTATAGTGATATATTAGATAGAATACTATTGAATCACACAATGCACTCTAAAGAAAAGTGGGAGCGGGAGATAGCTCCTCTTGAAGATAATCAATGGGCTGAAATGACCTATCCTTGGGAGAAGCTCACAGACCATCGCAGCTGTATGTAATAAACCAAATATATCAAACGCCTAAATTTCTTTCTGAGATAGGGGCCAGAGCGGACTCCTCTTGCCCTCGCTGTAAGGCAAACTCTGCTGCCATGCTCCATATGTTGTGGTCATGCCCCAACCTGGAAGTATTCTGGAGAGGTGTAGTTGGAATTATTAACAGAGTATATCCATCAAACTGACCTAAATCTCACACCCTTCATGTGCATTTTGGGATATATTGAAGATCTGACTGTACATGGGGGGGGAAGCTAGCTGTATCCCGTATGTTATTCATGGCTGAAAAACTGATTGCACGATACTAGATCTTAGACCAAACGCCAACGATTTCAGAATTCATTAACAAAATAAACTGGTTGACAAACTTCAAAAAGGGAATATATTTGAAAAGGAATTGTATTCTTAAATTTGACAATATATGGCCCCTGTGGATTGATGATTCGGGTTTAGCCTCTAGGGACTTTTTTAGATTTCGCCTTAGCCTGTTCTAAACTGAAGCTGGAAATTGAACCCTGTAGAACAGGGGTGGGGAATATCCAGCCCGCGAGCCGCATGACCTTTACTGCGGCCCCAGGGAATCTGCCGGCCACCACGTCTTGCCGGCTGCCGGCCCTTTAAATCCCCATGTGCGCTGCGAGAACGCGCATTCAGTGTTTACTACTGAATGCTCTTGAGTACCTGTGTGCTCAGGACTTAATTTGTGGGCGGGGTTAGTGCTCTACACCCAGTCCCACAGAAGAAGACCAGCAGCAGTTTCACGGCTTCCAGCACTGTGTGCCCGCTCCCCCTGTGCCCGCTACCACTGTGCTGTGTGCCCACTCCAATTGTGCACGCTCCCACTGTGCTGTGTACCCGCTCCCACTGTGTTGTGTGCCCGCTCCCACTGTGCACGCTCCCACTGTGCTTTGAGTTCGCTCCCGCTCCCCCTGTGCGTGCTTCCCCTGTGCGATGTGCCTGCTTCCCAGGTGACATGTGCCTGCTCCCCGTGTGCCCATTTCACCAGGGTTGTATGCCCCCTCACCAGGGCTATGTGCCTCCCCCTAAAGCCGTGTGCCCCCCCTCTCCCAGGGCTGTGTGCCCCCCCTCCCCTAGAGCTGTGTGCCCCACCAATGCCGAGTACCATCCCCAGTGCTGTGTCCCCCCATGTCCATGCTCTCCAGTGCTGTCTCTGCTCAGCAAGTGTTGTCAGTTTTCCTCAGTGCCCCCTTATTGCTGTATGTACTCCCCTAGCGATGTGTGTGCCCCCAGTGATGTTCGTGCCCCCCCAGTCTGTATTCCCCAAGTGCTGTCTGTGCTCCCCCCAGTACTGTCTGTGCTCCCCCAGTGCTCTCTGCACCCCGTGCTCTCTGCCCTTTCCAGTGCTGTCTGTGCCCCCCCAGTGCTGGCTGTGCCCCCCAGTGCTGGCTGTGCCCCAATGTCATATCTATGCCTCCCAGTGATTTATATGCCCTCAGCCTCCCCAGTGATGTATATGCCCTAAACCTCTCTTGTTATGTATATACTCCCAGCTCTTTCTATAATGTATATACCTAAGCGACTCCTGTGATGTATATACCCCAGCGTCTCCTGTGATATATATATCACAGGCAGGCTGGAGCATACAGGAGACGCTGGGGGCATATACATTACATAAGGGGCTGGGGCATACACAACACTGGAGAGGCTGGGGCATATATATATGATGTTGGAATGCTGGGGCCATATACATCACAGGAGGGGATGGGGGCAAATACATCACATTGATGTGTATAACCCCAACGTCTCCAGAGGAGAGGCTGGGTCATATATATCACATGAAAGGCTGGGGTATATACATCACAAGAGGGGCTGGGTCATACAAATCACAGGACGGGCTGGGTCATATACATCACATTGGAGATGCTGGAGCATATACCTCACAGTGGAGGCACTGGGGGCATATACATCACAGGAGGGGCTGGGGCATATACATCACAGGAGGGGCTGGGGGCATATACATCACAGGAGGGGCTGTGGCATCTCCTGTAATGTATATACAGCAGTCCCAGCGTCTCCTATGTGATGTATATGCCCCCAGCCCCTCCTGTGATGTATGTACAGCAGGAAAAGTAGTTGTGAGAAGCAACATGATCAATGACATTAAAAATTAACCGCCGCACCAAAAAGAAGCAGCTCCAGCCACCACAGTAGCGGTGAGTTATTTATTTGTTTGACCAAATGTAGCCAGCTAATTTTCACATTGATAATTTTGTGCGGCCCTCGAAGGTTGGTAGAAATTTTCAAATGGCCCCCGGCTGTAAAAAAGGCTACCCGTCCCTGCTGTAGAAGGTACTCGCAAAATGATATAGTGAATCATTTGCTTGAAGCTCCACCGTTGCTAGCATTGTGCATAACAAATAGCCGATGTTATAGGAATATTATTAACGTCCATTGGCTTGTTTACCTAATATCTCTTTTCTCTTTCTAAAGAGCTGCGACTTCAATATATGTCTTGAGTACTTATTGAATGTTTGCTGGGTGGGTGTGATGGGAGTTTTGGGGTTTGGTAATCCCATATTTGTGTGTTAATTATATTTTGAAATTTTCAATGAAAACATTTTGGTAAAAAAAAAAACCAGCAAAATTAGTATGCCCCTGAAAGTGTTTTAAATATCCTAAACAAGTGAGTAACAAGGAAGCGCAACACGACCAATGCATTTAGACACACTTAAGCGTGGTACTTTGTTCTTCCAAATGGTGAATCAGACATTGCAGGAATAAATGTTCTACATCTACAGCGTTATTGCTGACTATAAAGTCACAACATAAGGACTAAACACGTAGTTTTTCAATATGCTTACACTGCTTTTGTAATTAAAAAAAATAAAAAACACGTAAGCATGACTGTTTGATATAAGGTAAATCATAGCACATCGCTTCAATATATGGAATCTATCGCTTAAAGGGAATCACTCACAAGGATTTTGTCATGTAAAGCAGTGCTGTGAAGTCTGAGTCAGTGTCCATTTTGGTGGCGTCTGAGTTGGTATAAAATGGACCGACTTCAACTCCTAAAATATATAATAAATTGGGTACAGTGGTTCAATGCTATATATGATGAATATTTTTTTTATAAGAATTTGGGAAAGTTATGAAATATCCTACAAATGTCTGTTCTATTCCTGATCAAAGAATCTAGACTTTTAGTTCAGATGAATCTGTATTATGTTATCACAAACATGACCCTGGAATTGTTGACTCCGGTCTTTCCATACTCCACCCCTCCTTTCCCAATTCGTATCTAAAATGACTGCACAGACACCAATTTTTCTTTGGATAATTTTGGCCATAGCAGCCATTTATTAAACAGAAATATATAACAAATAAAAACATTGCAATATGGTAGGGTCCTTGAAGCTACAAACCCTGGTGATTCCTACCAACCGAACCATAAACACCAACTTGTCCCCAGCCGTTACCCACACTGGCTCAGGAGCACCAAACGGTAAGGGTTAATCCTCTCTTAACCCAAACCACCCACAGGGACCCCGACATACCCCGTCGGGAATCCCCACAAAATCACCAGGTGACCAGCCATTCTGCCAATGAGGGAATCCATACCCAGATGGATTCCCCGAACCAATTTTTTAACCAACTTCAAGGACCCACCAATAAAAACCGCCACCCAGCCACTACGACCCGTAAAAAACCCCGCACCCCACCCCCTGAACATACCAAACATACCCCAAAATATGAGGGAGGGCGGGTGGGACTGTCACTACTGTCCACAAGAGCGGGAAATGTGCCGCTCCTCCCCCCTGGTCATTGTTTTATTTTAAAAACGGGCTCGCTCTCCCCCTCCCCTCATGACAGCTTGACCTCCCCCACCAATCAAGTGTCATGAGGACCTCCGCAAATGCCCCGGGGGGAGGGGGGGAGGCAATGCTCCGTCCCTTCTTGAGTCATGTACAAAAGTTTACATCCACTACCTATAAAGACAAATCTGCATGTCACTATCTGACATGAAATCAGAATAAAACTTTCACGTTTTAGGTCACTTAGGAATCAAAATTATTTATATTTGCCAAATGCCAGAATAATGAGAGAATGTTTTAAGGCATTGTTATTACTTTTTGCAAAGTCAAAAATTTACATACACTAAGGCAGGGGTCTCAAACTCGGCTGGGTGTATGGGCCGCACAGAGGAAAAAAATAATTTGGGGGGCCGCATTCTTTGCGGGACAAAGCGACATTTTTATTGGTACCATATATATTTTTTTACACACCTTTGGATCACTGATTTTCAACATTTTTCACTTGTTTATTATAACAAATGTGCACATTCTTTGGTTAAATATAAAAAATAAAAAAAATAAAAATTTGATGGTAAAAAAAAAGTCATGCCTTATTTTGTTTTTTTTTTTTACATTTTATCCCTTTCTTGTAACTAATAGTGTGTAGGCTATGTGTCCACGGTAGAATGTACCTGCGGATTTTTCTGCATGAAAATCCGCGACTTTCGCGGCAAATCCGCACCTTATTTTTGCCGCGGATTTACTGCGAATTTGCCGCGGATTTTGATGCGGATTTTTTTTTTCCCCATTCTATACCCAAAATCCGCACCAAAATCCGCAAGAATAATTGACATGCTGCAGATTTTTCCGGATCAAAATCCGCGGCAGATGCGCCGCGGAAAAATCCGCAGCATGGACACAGCATTTCCAAAATGCCATTGAAATGGCTTGGAAGTGCCGCTGCTGCAGATTTTCGGCAAATCCGCGGCAAAATCCGCGCAAAATCCCCAGCGTGGGCACATAGCCTTACAATTATCACTATATAGAAATTTTGGCCAACATCTTTTAGTAATGTTCGCCATCCTATAGTAATGTGCCCACCTTGTCCCCATCCTATAGTAATGACCCCAGCCTTGTCCCTATTCTAATGTCCCCATCCAATAGTATTATGCCCATCCTTGTAATGTCCCCATCTTTTAGTAATGTGCCCACCTTGTCCCCATCCTATAGTCATGTGCCCACCTTGTCCCTATTCTATAGTAAGGTGCCCACCTTGTCCCCATCCTATAGACTTGTGCCCACATTCTCCCAATCCTATAGACATGTGCCCACCTTGTCCCCATCCTATAGACATGTGCCCACCTTGTCCCTATTCTATAGACATGTGCCCACCTTGTCCCCATCCTATAGACATGTGCCCACCTTGTCCTTATTCTATAGACATGTGCCCACCTTGTCCCCATCCTATAGACATGTGCCCACCTTGTCCCTATTCTATAGACATGTGCCCACCTTGTCCCCATCCTATAGACATGTGCCCACCTTGTCCCTATTCTATAGTAATGTGCCCACCTTGTCCCTATTCTATAGTAATGTGCCCACCTTGTCCCTATTCTATAGTCATGTGCCCACTTTGTCCCCATCCTATAGACATGTGCCCACCTTGTCCCTATCCTATAGACATGTGCCCACCTTGTCCCTATTCTATAGACATGTGCCCACCTTGTCCCTATTCTATAGACATGTGCCCACCTTGTCCCTATTCTATAGACATGTGCCCACCTTGTCCCCATCCTATAGACATGTGCCCACCTTGTCCCTATTCTATAGTAATGTGCCCACCTTGTCCCTATTCTATAGTAATGTGCCCACCTTGTCCCTATTCTATAGTAATGTGCCCACCTTGTCCCTATTCTATAGTCATGTGCCCACTTTGTCCCTATTCTATACACATGTGCCCACCTTGTCCCTATCCTATAGACATGTGCCCACCTTGTCCCCATCCTATAGACATGTGCCCACCTTGTCCCTATTCTATAGACATGTGCCCACCTTGTCCCTATTCTATAGACATGTGCCCACCTTGTCCCTATTCTATAGACATGTGCCCACCTTGTCCCTATTCTATAATAATGTGCCCACCTTGTCCCTATTCTATAATAATGTGCCCACCTTGTCCCCATCCTATAGACATGTGCCCACCTTGTCCCCATCCTATAGACATGTGCCCACCTTGTTCCTATTCTATAGACATGTGCCCACCTTGTCCCTATTCTATAGTAATGTGCACACCTTGTCCCTATTCTATAGTAAGGTGCCCACTTTGTCCCCATCCTATAGACATGTGCCCACCTTGTCCCTATTCTATAGTAATGTCCCCATCCTGTAGTAATGGGGGGGGGCAGTGGCGGCGGGTGAAAGGGGGGCACTATAATTTACCGATCGCTTTCAGCTTCCTTCCACCCACAGACGCCGGAGTGAAGCTGAGGGGGGCGGTCTCCGGCCCCAGATCCACAGTGATTGGACAGATCGGTCACAAGGCCGGTCTCTCCAATCAGAGCTGGGGGCGGGTGAAACAGAGGTCACCCAGCTCCAGCCAATGATCGGTGCTACAGCTGCACTGATCAGGGCTGGATTTCAATGTTACAGCCATTTTCAATGGCTGTAACATTACAGTGGCTGTGATTGGCTGACGAACGCTGCACAGCCAATCACAGCCTCTGTAGGTCCGGGGAGGAGACACCACCCCTCTTGAGGTTCCCTCCTCCCCGAATCTAAGGTACTGTATTTGCTATTGGCAATGCAAACGGCGATCGCAGCCACAGGGGCTGCGATTTCACCATGACGTACTGGGTATGTCATGGGTCCTTAAGTACCAGGGAGCCATGACGTACCCAGTACGTCATAGGTCGCTAAGGGGTTAATGTGCCGTTCTTCACATACACAAAAAATAAACAAACACCATTCTTCTCACCTGTCTCGCGCTCCCTCGGCTCCTAACCTCTGCTTCTTGCTGTCTGCAGGCCGTGCCCCGGTGACTATCGCGACCGGTGCAGGGGCCGCAGCCACTGGCAGCGATTTATGTCAGATGAATGTTTTGCCGGCGCTGCGAGCGCACAGTCCTTGCTTCTGAGAGCGCAGCGCCGGCAAAACACTCATCTAACAAAGTGCAGACAGTGGCTGCGGCCCCTGCACCGGCCGCGATAGTGAACAGGGGCACGGGCCTGGGGCCGCACGAAGCAGCCTGACGGGCCGCATGCGGCCCGCGGGCCGCGTGTTTGAGACCCCTGCACTAAGGGGTACTTTGCACTCTACGACATCGCAAGCCGATGCTTGTGATGCCGAGCGCGATAGTCCCCGCCCCAGTCGCAGCTGCGATATCTTGTGATAGCTGGCGTAGCGAACATTATCACTACGGCAGCTTCACATGTACTCACCTACCCCGTGAGGTCGCTCTGGCCGGCGACCCGCCTCCTTCCTAAGGGGGCGGGTCGTGCGACGTCACACGGCAGGCGGCCAATAGAAGCAGGGGGACGTAGATAAGCGGGACGTAAACATCCCGCCCACCTCCTTCCTTCCTCATTGCAGCCGGGACACAGGTAAGGCGATGTTCCTCGCTCCTGCGGCTTCATACACAGCGATGTGTACTGCCGCAGGAACGAGGAACAACATCGTAACATCGGTACTTCCAAAATTATGGAAATGACTGACGCTACACCGATCATACGATTTCGACGCTTTTGCGCTCGTTAATCGTAGTAAAAACGATTCACGTACTCCGATGTCAACAGCTTCGCCGGATGTGCGTCACTTTCGATTTGACCCCACCTACATCACACCTGCGATGTCGTAGTGTGCAAAGTACCCCTAAGAGTACTATATATACATATATAATTTTTAACAAAAGTATGATCTAATAAATATTTAATAATTATTTGTTTGCTTTGGGCTATTTCTTTGTGTATCCGTTTTTTATGTTAGTTCGTAATAGCATGCCTTTATTTATTTGGGGTTAATTAAGCACTGTTGGTGATAGTCCACTGGGGACACACTATATATACCCCTGGTTGGCGTTGTTTGGTTTAATATTTGCAAATGCACACAGGAACAAAAACTTTACATTTTGGAGACCTGTTCTGTGGTCTGATGAATCTAAAATTGAACTATTTCGCCAAAATGACCATCATTACGTTTGAAGGAAAAAGGGAGAAGCTTTGAAGCCCAAGTACACCATCCCAACTGTGAAACACAGGGGTGGAAGCATCATGTTGTGGAGTTGTTTTGCTGCAGGAGGTACTGGTGCACTTCACAAAATAGATGCCATCATGAGGAAAAAAGATTGTGTGGCAATACTGAAGTAACATCTCAAGACATCAGCCAGGAACTTAAATCTTGAGCGGAAATGGGTCTTCCAAATGGACAATGCCCCGAAGCATACTAACAAACTGATTACAAAAGGATAAAGTCAAATGTATTGAAGTGACCATCACAAAGCCCTGATCTCAATCCTATAGAAAATTTATGGGCAAAGCAGAAAAGCCCGGTGTGAGCAAGGCGACCTACATACATGGCTCAGTTACACATGTTCTGTCAGAAGAAATGGGCCCAAATCCCTACCAACTATTGTGAGAAGCTTGTGGAAGGAGATCCAAAACGTTTCACCCAAGTCATACAGTTTAAGGGCAGTGCTACCAAATACGAATGGAATGGATAGAAACTTTTGAATCTGCAGAAAGTAATAAAAATGCCTTAAAACATTCTCTCTCATTATTCTGGCATTTGGCAAATATAAATAATTTTGGTTCCTAAGTGACCTAAAATGGGAAAGATTTATTCTGATTTCATGTCAGTGAGAAAAACCTGCAGATGTCTTTATTGATAGTGAATGGAAACATCTGGTTTCAACTGAATGAGAGAGCCTGAATCAGAGAAACTGAGTAGTCGGAGTTGGAGTCGGAGGTTTGGTTTACTGACTCCACAGCCCTGATATAAAGTAAGGGCGTGGTGATTAAAATCATACCTTCACTTTTCAGATTGGATCTCTGATTGTAGAAAAAAAAACATTCATAAATATCCAGAAATTGGTGCATTCTTTGAGTGACATGTGCAGCAGGGTGGGCCTTAGTGGGTCAGGTCCTCTGTGCAAATTCCTCCTCCGGCATCCCCCTGACTTGCCCCTTTTCTTTTTTAAATTTATCCCTACACCACCATTACTACTGCTGGTGGTGCGAGCGCATAGCTAGTGTAATGAGGTCTTCATTAAAATGGCAAAGGAGTCATTGCATGCATGTACTGCTGTCTCCGGCGCCATTTTATTGAAGATATTGTGGAAAAGACTATGAGCGGCATCAGCGCAAGCGCAAACTCATGTATTTTTTTCCATCCGTGCATGCACCAATGCCGCTCATAGTCTTCTCCACAGTGTCTTCAATAAAATGGCACCAAAGACTCCGGTACACACATGCGCTGACTCCGGCACCATTTTAGTGAAGACATCATTACACTAGCAATGTGCACGCACAGGGAAATAACGGTACAGCACAAAATTTAAAGAAAAGGGGCACGCCAGGAGGAATTTACACAAAGGACCTGAACAACAAAGGCTGTCCCCACTGCAATGGTCAATTAAAAAATTCACCAGATTCTGGACCTTTATAAACGTTTTATTTCTGCAATCAGAGATCCAATCTGAAAAGTGAATGTATGATTTTAATTACCAAGTAGCCAGTATGGCACTGCCTTAAATTTATATGGGAAAATCCTGGTGGTTGGTTCCCTTTAAAGCCTCATTGATTTGGCTTCAAAATGCACTTTCACAATACTTATTGACAAGAATACAATTTATTATACCCATCAGGTTACAGGTAGCCCAAAGCAGAAAACGTACATGATTAATATGATTATGTATGTATTATTTGATAAATATTTCAGGAAAAAATTATGTTAAAATGTACATTCCACCTGTGTGACTCCTAGTTGGTGACTAGAGCTGATCAGACTCGCAAAAAAAAACGGGACTGGCGGGTCCCTGCTAAATTTAAAAAAAAAAAAACCCAATCTGCTCCAGAATCCGGTACCCATATAAGTCTATGGGGACCAGAATCCAGAGATTAAAAACGTTGGTTGAAGGGATAGGGGGGTAGGAGCGTGCGCAATCTACTCACCGAGGCTGTGTCATGTCGGCTCACTCATTCCCTTCCGGAGCCGACAATTGAATATTCACTGCTTTCCCTGCCCACGAGTGTAATTGGTTGCAGTTAGATGCGCCCCCACCCTGAGTGTCAGCGTGTCAGCTGACTGCAACCAATCACAGGCGCCAGGACAGCCCATGGGCGGGGAAAGCAGTGCAAATGTCTGCTGTCAGTATGGTGGTATAAAAATAAACATTCGGTGCAGGTTCCCCCGTATTCTGATACCAGCACAGATAAAGGCCACGTCTGCAGCCCCCAGCTGTCGGGCTTTATGTGTGCTGTGTATCAAAATAAGCCCAGAGTCACAATGCGAGGGACTCACATCACATCACCTGGCAGCTGCACACTCTTCTGACAGGAGCGTGCAGGTACATAGAAAGACATGCTGCCGCCCCGCTCCTGTCAGGCTGTGTCGGGTGATGCTGCCTCTAAAGATGGCTGGATGTTTTCCCTTCAGTTTCTCCCATTAATTTTATGCCTGAATCTACTCCATGTAAGTTTACTAATTTCTGTGCTTAATTGCTGGAATTGCACTTAAGGGTGTTTCTGCTTATTCAATTCTGTTCTGTGTTTTGGTTTCTTGTTTGTGAGAATCTGTCTCTCTGCTTTTTGTGAGCAGGGCAGTTCCTCCAGCAAGAAAGGGAGCTTGCTTCCTGTTCATGTTTGGATTACTTGCACTTTAGAATATTATTTGTTCTGTGATTTTGTTTCTTCCCATTATATCTGCAGTTCTGTTTAAAGTGTCTGGCACAAAAGTACCTGATATAGTGTGGGAGAGACCATGTGGTCTTAGGCTCTGTGCGCACTGGGAAATGGAATTTTCTTGTGAAAATTCCGCATGCTCTCAAAGATTACCGCACCCGCGGTAAAAAAACGCGGGAAACCGCACCCGAAAACCGCATGCGGCTTGCCGCGGTTTTACCGCGGTATTATTCGCGGTATTGCCGCGGTTTTGCCGCGTGCGGGTTGGGATGTGCTTTATTGCATTCAATGCAATAAAGCACATTGAAGAAAAAAAAAAAAAAAAAAAGTCATTTAATTCTGAGATAGTAGATAGACAGAAGAATAGATAGAGGGATAGAGGGATAGATAGAGGGATAGATAGAGGGATAGATAGACAGATAGAGGGATAGATAGAGGGATAGATAGATGACAGATCGCTGCATTTCCCACGGTCGGCAGTGAGTTCACATTACCGGCCGTGGGAAATGACCGGTAATTACCTCTGCTGTCTGCTGCATTCAGCCTGTGTCTGTGACAGTCGCGGCTGGATGTCAGCAGTGCAGGACGCAGGAGCCGGAGCTGTGTGGATTACGCCGGAGTTTTGTTGCGGGAGGGGTTAATAAAATGGTGAACGAGGCTTGTTGGTTTTATTTAAAATAAAGGATTTTTCGGTGTCTGTGTTTTTTTCACTTTACTTACGGGTTGATCATGTCAGCTGTCACATAGACGCTGCCATGATCAAGCCTGGGGTTAATGGCGGTGGTCCCCCATCACCATTAACCCCTTGTATTACCTTGCCACCACTGCTACACGGTGGCAAGAAGAGCCGAGGACACTCCGGTAGTGCCGCATATTGCATGCGACAGTGCCGGGGCAGCTGCGGCTGATATTCTCGGCTGCGGGAGGGGGAGTGAGGCGGGGGACATTAACCCTGCCCCTCGCCCTCCCCAGCCTGAGAATACCGGGCCGCCGCTGTGTGCTTACCTCGGCTAGAAGGTAAATATACAGCGGAGCCCACGTTCTTTTTTTTCTATATTTCCGTTTTCTTTCTATGTGTGTTCTATGTGTCTGTGTGTGTGATCTATGTCTGTGATGTCTGTGTGTGTCTGTGATCTGTGTGTGTATTTACTCTCTGCACGGCTTCCTCTTCCTGTAATGACATCACTTCCCTGCAAAACCGCAGACAAGCGATGCACATTACCGGAGGTAAACCGCGAAATACCGCAGGGAATAACGCAGGAAAACGCAGTGAACCGCACAGAATTTGCTGCCTGCGTTATTCCCTGCGGGATTTCATGATTAACATTGAGTCAATGGAGGGAAATCCCGCAGCGATGTGCGGAAAAGAAGTGACATGCACTTGTTTTTGCTGCGGGATTCCCGCAGCAAAACATGCAGCTGTCAAATTCCGCCCAGTGCGCACAGGATTTTTTTTCTCCATAGTATTTGCTGGTGATTCACTGCAGAGATGTTATGAACATTTTCTGCAGCTAAACATGCAGCAAATCCGCGAAAAATCCGCGGCAAAATCCGGTAAGTGCGCACATAGCCTTAGGATTTTTGTTTATCAAGAGTTTGGTATTTTTTGCAGGGTTTTTTTTGCTGGCTGCAATTAGTTATCTTTCCTGTCCTGCTCTATCTAGTAAGTCGGACCTCACCTTTGCTAATCTATATTTTCTGTGCATTGTGTTTTTTTACATCACTGTCGTTGCATGTTGGGGGCTTGCTATTTCTTTGGGGACTGCTCCGAGACAAGTTAGGATTCCTCATTTCTATCTTTAAGGTGTAGCAAGTTTCTCCTGCAGTTAGGAGGTGTCTGTGTGTTAGGAACATCCCACTGCTACTTCTAGTGTTGTCCGATAAATAGATAGGGGGTTGCAGTCAGCTTAGTTTCCAATTACTCTTATGGTTTTGTTTTTTCTTTATTAATGGGATTTTTTGTGATCGTCCACGGTTACCAGTTCATAACATCGTCTGAGATACCTGCATTAGTAACCTGTAAATGAAAGTTAATAAGTACAAACAGAGAAAAAATCCTTTATTTTGAATACAATACTAAAACAAACCCTCTTTCACCACTTTATTAACCCCCAACACACCCCTCCAGGTCCAGTGTAATCCACAAGAGATCCCACACTGCTTTCAGCTCTGCTACATCTCACAGCGAGCAGCCATAGGGAACGAATGCCGGCTGTGAGTGTAGACTATGACTGAAAAGCAATGAGCATTGACTGCAGGCAGACACTGTCACATGCTGGGGGTGCGTCTGACTGCAACCAATCACAGACGACAGGACAGCCGGTGGGCGGGGAAAGCACGAAAAGCTGTGTGTATGCGATGAGCCTATTGCGCAGTACAGGAAATGAATGCGGACCTGGAAGCAGTTTACCGCCATGACACCAAGTCTCCATAAGTATGAAACTCTCGCTTAATTCTTGTTTTCTTTAGTCTCAGTTTAATTTCCCCAGTGCCAGATCCGGATCGTACACCCAAAATCCCGGGCCCGGGTCCGGCACTTGGGCTTCTTTGAAACCGCGCGGATCTGGACTTTTACAGTTCGGGTCCGTTCAGCCCTATTGGTGACCAAAACGCTAATGAGGTTAAAGACTAAATAAGAACTATTACTGACTTAAGGTGCTCATGCAATAAACTGCTTTTTGGCATTTTTTTGACAATGTGCAAGGTATCTACTTCCTAAAAATATATTCTTATGGGAGTATAAAATGATAATTGTATTATTTTATTTAGGTTTTGTGTTCAGTAAAAGCATGAAAACTGTTCCATAAATCGATGGGGAGCTTTTCCTATTGGTTACTTGGCTCTATAGTTGCACTCGCTCTCTCACGCACTGTATGGCCAAGTAGAATTACAAATCAGATGGCTTTATGAAAATAAAAATATATTAAAGTAATATTAAAGGAATATTAAAAGGTTTAAAGTAAAATAGAATAAAACCTGTTCTTTTGATAACAGAATTATTCTGATTCTGATATTAGCTAGGTAATGGGCTTAGGTTATAGGCCCAATGGCTTGGTAGAAATAAAAAGAGATTGTGATTAATTGTCTTCTAGACAACATTATTATCTTACTGAAATGGCAGGTCTTGGCAGTAGTTCAGCTCAGACTAGAAGCTATTTCCAGTTTTCTCTGGTTTGCAATGTCTGTGCAAAGAGGCTCTTGGCTTTAGACAACCCCAGACATAAAGAAGGTGCAGAAAATACACAGTTCTCAGGGATCAGATCACCAGGTTAGGCTAGGTTCACACTTCCGTTGTTTTGCATCAGTCACAATCCGTCGCCTTGAGGAATTACGGTATCCTGCAAAATATTTTGCAGGAATCCAGTTTTTCCCCATAGACTTCTATTAGCGACGGATTGTGAACGCTGCGAACGGATCAGTCGTTTAGTGACTGACCGTCAGGCGGGAGGCAACTCTGAATGTAACGTTTTTTGGAGCGACAAAAAAACGGACTCCGCAGGTGTCCGTCACAATCCGTCACAAGCTATAATGAATGTCTATGGTGCTGGATTCCGTCGTAATTCGTCATACGACGGAATCCAGTGCTGGATTCCATCATGCTCTACTAAGCATAAAAAAGGATGTGATACCACACAATGGAGTTTATGCTTGCTTTATTGAAAATAATATCAAACAATCACCAACACAAATTGTGTAAACATACTGACAATAACAGGCTAAAAGAAGTAACCTCACTATGCGGGGATCCAGATATAAATAATAGTACAGCCTGCACCTAAAAATATTGGGATAATGAGCTGAAGATGTATCACATCATTCATTAATTACAGATCATACCCATAGAGTGCAGGCATTGATATAATCCCCCCCAGGGTTAGATCACACTGGTGCAACAAATACGTGTAGCCCGCAATCGGTGGCTACTGTGAATTAAACCACCATTTCCAGCGGACAAAGTGAGTCAATACATACCAGTGTTAATCAGATGACTGGGGGATATCCAGGATCACAGGCCCGACGCTCATTTCGGCTGCCTTTCTCAAGGGCTGCCACACGTTGTCTGTGAGACGCCAAGTTCTACCTTAAATACCCCATGGATCCGCCTCTATCCGCCCACCTGTGACATACTAGTTGCGCTCACCTGCGGCGAGACCCGGGTACTATGATAATATACACACACACGGCGGCAGGCGGCGGCATTCCACGCATGCGCCGGAGCAAAGCTACATGACGTCATTAACGCATGCGTGGTACCACAAAAGATGCCGCCGGGTGTATGCACCCGGAGATCGCGCCTGCACCGTGAGCGCAGGTATGTCACAAGGGGGGCGGGTCAAAGGCAGAAAGAATGCGATAAGTCTTATTCATCTATGCACAAGTATAATACCGGCAATCCAAAAAGCATTTAAGACAAATACTTATATCCGATATATAAGAATACAGAGGTCCCCTTCTGTCTATTTAGATCCCATCCGTATGTATCGCCATGGAATCCCTCTATCCAAGTATTTGGATAGACCCAAACATGTATTTGGACTTAAATCATTCCAATATAACTGGAAAGGCAGATTCCTATATAGATACTAGGGTAACAAATGGAATCAACAGAATTCCTATAGCAAAACATCAAAATTCATATAACAAATGTTCCCATGTAAAAGATCAGTACAATTATATTCTGTTGCAATGGGAACAATGAAAGAAAAGAGCAGTATTATAGAACAGGAGGAAATTCACACTATACATCAGAAAAAAATATGGAGCAGCTGCATATCAATTAGTTCATATAAGTATGCCATGATTTGATCCAAGGCTCAGGAAGTTGTCCATCTTCATGCCTTATTCGTGATTCTGCGGCGCTCCAGAGAGTACAAACATGCTCTACTGAGCATGCCCAGCATGTTTGGCACACCCAGTGGGCTGTCCCAAACACAAACAGATCACGACGGATCCATCAAAGAACGGATGCACAACGGATGTAACTGACGCGACGGATCAGTTTTTTCACAGGATTCCTGTGAACGGAATCCTGTGAAATTACACATCCGTTGCGTCAGTTGACATCTCAAAAACGACGGATCCGTCATTGCGTCGCAACAACGGACCAGCCAGAAGCAAAACAACGGAAGTGTGAACCTAGCCTTATGGGTATTTGTAGCACAAGGTCCACCATAGTCCAACATAAGGAACACACTAGATCTATTTGGGCAGAAATCAGATCTTATATTTACAAATGAACAACAAAACAATCTGAAACGGGAACATATAAAAACTGTCTTACCAACACTACTGAGAGAGCCACTGCTTTCTGAGTCTGAAGGCATGGTGGTGAGCACACTGTACGTGGAGCCTGTTACAAAACATATGAAATAGCAATTAGTGAGGAAGAGTCCAGCTTTACAGTTATCGGGTAATTAGCTATACAAATCAAAAGCAAGTCTGACATTACTAATAAGGATAAAGGCTACATTTAGATAAGTTTTGGTTTGAGAGCCAAGGCACCGCTTTGAGCAAGAACAAAAAGCTGCAAAGAGTGGCTGTGACCATGTATTAATACAGTTGCCGACTAATTTGAATAGGTACCATGTATTATAACATTTTCTACAAGGTGGTATGTTTAAACACTTTTTAAAGCCCTTTACCTCTCCCGCAGTCATCCTGATCTGTCAAGTTTCAAATTCTATTCCAACACATCCTGCGTCTCTCGATAAGGGCTCCTCCGCATGTCAGTTTTTCTCGTACGAGTGAGATCTGCATTTACCCCAGAAAAAACTTGTACCTAGTACAGTCTATGTGGTAGTTCACGTTTGTTTTTCATCAAATCGAGTGGTCTGCACAATAGCTAGGAGACTTGTGCGTTATTGATCCAAGAGTCGGATTAAACTTGCCAATGCAAGTCTATGGATCTGAGAAAGAAAAAAAAAATCTGACCACACTTGCATATCATCCATGTACTGTTTGCTTTTCACACTGTTCGAAAGGAGATGTAAGATAAACCTCCAAAGTTTTGGTTCTTTTTAGTCCCAAAAGGCTGATAAAACCCTGACCAAATGCTGATGGTAAAAACAGACACACTGAACAAACTTTGAGCAAAAATATTGATGAAATGCAAACTGTGATTTGCGCAAGAAAAATATCACTGACATCTGAAAGAGCGCAAGCAGATTCGTAGCTTTTCTAGAAACAGCTACAACACTAAAGCTAGATTCAGACATCCACTTGCTCCAGTCTAAGTATAGACTTTGATGGACGAAGCAGCAATAGGTCTCCTGCCCCAAACTCAGCAGGCCAATAAGAGACCCCCAAGCCATTTCGTGCATTACTGCCTGTCCTCGGACCGTGACAAATGGATATGTGAATCTAAGATTTCATTAATCAAATCTGTCCCAGAAACATGATGGATGGTTGCCCATAGAAATCTATATAGGCTTTAATTTCTAGTAGATGCAAGTTGAACTCAGATACTTTTGTAACTAATATCTATATATGAAATTACTCTGACTGTTCCACTCATCTGAAATCTTGCTTGCTAAAGAAATAACATATTTCATGTAAAGATGAAGTACTGATGGGACAGAATTTCTGTAGGTTTTAACTTCAAGGCTAAAATAGCAGTAACAGTCTATATGGGGAAGCCAGAAGTGGGGGATTACTAAAGCAGCCGAATGAGCTATGCTGCTCCATTGACGTAAAGCCAACAGAATTGAATAGGAATTACGGGAAACAACAAAAAACAGAAATTTACGCTCCACAATTCCAGAGTTAGAGAAACTCTGTAACCTGCTATAGCTGGCTGAGAGGGGAATAGCTCTTTCAATCACTACTCATCAAAGACATTAATATCATGGATACACTGATTAACATGCAATGTTACAATTATGGCGCTTGAAGTTTTATTCTACTTTTGTGATTCTAGGAGTAGTCATCACTTGCCAGAATGTCTGTTGGTAGCATGTAGACTGTGAGCCCTCGTGGGCAGGGTCCTCTCTCCCCCCTGTACCAGTCTGTGTCTTGTATTGTTCATGATTATTGTACTTTTCTATGTATGCCCATTTTCGCATGTAAGGAGCCATGAAATAAATGGCGCTATAATAAATAATAATATAGACATACTAGCTGTAGTACCCAGGATAGTAACTGTCTCTCTACCAGTCTCTGTCTGTGTGTCTGTCCCTGCGTCAGTCTCTCTGACTCCCTCTTTGTGTCTCCGTCTGTCTCTGTGTTTGTCCCTCTCTCTCTGTCTGTCTGTCTCTTTCCCCAGTCTGTCTTTGTCTGTCTCTGTGTTTCCTTGTCTGTCTCTGTGTTTCCTTGTCTGTCTCTCTCTTTCCCTGTCTGCTTCTGTCTGTCTCTTTCCCTGTGTGTCTTTCTTTCTGTCTGTCTGGCTTTTTTTTCCTATCTGTCTCTGTTTTTCTCTGTCTCTTTCCCTGTGTGCCTCTTTCTCTGTCTGTGCCTGTCTGTCTCTCAATCTGTGTCTGTCTCTCCACAGACATCATATTGCCTCACACGTAAGCTTGCTATGAATGTCCTTTGTTCCTATAGCAACCAATCATAGCTCCTATGAATAGCATGTAGCTCGCAGCTCCATTCACTTTAATAGAGGCATGTTTTATGGAAACTGTAAAGCGTGGGGTTAAATTTTCTTGTCAAAACATAGTCTATGATGTTCCCTGAGTCACATGAGGTGTGTGTGCAAAATGTTGTGATTGTACATGCAACGATGCGGATTCCTTTAGTGGACATACACACACACATACATACATACATACATAGAGTTAGGTCCAGAAATATTTGGACAGTGACACAATTTTCGCGAGTTGGGCTCTGCATGCCACCACATTGGATTTGAAATGAAACTTCTACAACAGAATTCAAGTGCAGATTGTAACGTTTAATTTGAAGGTTTGAACAAAAATATCTGATAGAAATTGTAGGAATTGTACACATTTCTTTACAAACACTCCACATTTTAGGAGGTCAAAAGTAATTGGACAAATAAACCAAACCCAAAAAAAATATTTTTATTTTCAATATTTTGTTGTGAATCCTTTGGAGGCAATCACTGCCTTAAGTCTGGAACCCATGGACATCACCAAACGCTGGGTTTCCTCGTTCTTAATGCTTTGCCAGGCCTTTACAGCCGCAGCCTTCAGGTCTTGCTTGTTTGTGGGTCTTTCCGTCTTAAGTCTGGATTTGAGCAAGTGAAATGCATGCTCAATTGGGTTAAGATCTGGTGATTGACTTGGCCATTGCAGAATGTTCCACTTTTTTGCACTCATGAACTCCTGGGTAGCTTTGGCTGTATGCTTGGGGTCATTGTCCATCTGTACTATGAAGCGCCGTCCGATCAACTTTGCGGCATTTGGCTGAATCTGGGCTGAAAGTATATCCCGGTACACTTCAGAATTCATCCGGCTACTCTTGTCTGCTGTTATGTCATCAATAAATACAAGTGACCCAGTGCCATTGAAAGCCATGCATGCCCATGCCATCACGTTGCCTCCACCATGTTTTACAGAGGATGTGGTGTGCCTTGGATCATGTGCCGTTCCCTTTCTTCTCCAAACTTTTTTCTTCCCATCATTCTGGTATAGGTTGATCTTTGTCTCATCTGTCCATAGAATACTTTTCCAGAACTGAGCTGGCTTCATGAGGTGTTTTTCAGCAAATTTAACTCTGGCGTGTCTATTTTTGGAATTGATGAATGGTTTGCATCTAGATGTGAACCCTTTGTATTTACTTTCATGGAGTCTTCGCTTTACTGTTGACTTAGAGACAGATACACCTACTTCACTGAGAGTGTTCTGGACTTCAGTTGATGTTGTGAACGGGTTCTTCTTCACCAAAGAAAGTATGCGGCGATCATCCACCACTGTTGTCATCCGTGGACGCCCAGGCCTTTTTGAGTTCCCAAGCTCACCAGTCAATTCCTTTTTTCTCAGAATGTACCCGACTGTTGATTTTGCTACTCCAAGCATGTCTGCTATCTCTCTGATGGATTTTTTCTTTTTTTTCAGCCTCAGGATGTTCTGCTTCACCTCAATTGAGAGTTCCTTAGACCGCATGTTGTCTGGTCACAGCAACAGCTTCCAAATGCAAAACCACACACCTGTAATCAACCCCAGACCTTTTAACTACTTCATTGATTACAGGTTAACGAGGGAGACGCCTTCAGAGTTAATTGCAGCCCTTAGAGTCCCTTGTCCAATTACTTTTGGTCCCTTGAAAAAGAGGAGGCTATGCATTACAGAGCTATGATTCCTAAACCCTTTCTCCGATTTGGATGTGAAAACTCTCATATTGCAGCTGGGAGTGTGCACTTTCAGCCCATATTATATATATATAATTGTATTTCTGAACATGTTTTTATAAACAGCTAAAATAACAAAACTTGTGTCACTGTCCAAATATTTCTGGCCCTGACTGTACATACAGTACAGACCAAAAGTTTGGATACACCTTCTCATTCAAAGAGTTTTCTTTATTTTCATGACTCTGAAAATTGTAGATTCACATTGAAGGCATCAAAACTATGAATTAACACATGAGGAATTAAATACTTAACAAAAAATTGTGAAACAACTGAAAAGATGACATATTCTAGGTTCTTCAAAGTAGCCACCTTTTGCTCTTGATTACTGCTTTGCACACTCTTGGCATTCTCTTGATGTGCTTCAAGAGGTAGTCTTTGAATGAGAAGGTGTGTCCAAACTTTTGATCTGTACTGTACATACATACACACATACACTCAGCTTTATGTATTAGATTTCATAGCAGCATATGTATGTGTGTTTTAAATAAAATCTTGATTTAAACAACAGGCCATTTACTGACAGCCCATTCCCTGCAAAGGGTTTGTCCCATCTGCTCTAAGCTTTTACTTCAAAACAACCTAACTAGTGGGTCACAGAAAAACACATCTCATCTGGCATCAGGATAAAAACAAGAAATATTGTGCTATAAATAAGTTACTGCTTAATTATAAACATACAGATCAGAACAAAAAAATATATAGCATGCAGTTTGCAGGCCATAGACTTTTTTTTTAAGCTCAATTAGAACACGAGCAGATT
>NC_134357.1:194398501-194508501 GCF_048569485.1 Anomaloglossus baeobatrachus | reverse complement strand
CCAAACATGTAACGGATACCACACGCGTTTCATGGGGAACAATCATGCGGCACCTTTTGAATTTGTACCTTGACATGTGGATACTTGTGTGTCACTGGGCATGACAATACTGCAAGATAAGTGATGAATGGACAGTACCCAGTAATCTTCACCTGAACTCCCCTGATGATTGTTCCCCATGAAACGCGTTGGCAGTGAGTGTTTCTCAACAGTATGGAGGTGATTTCTTCATGGCATTCCTGAGGGATCTAAAATAGCTGGTTGACAGCTTCCCCATAAGCCATGATGTACTTCTAGTCGCCCTTTTCTCTACAGGACTGGGTAAGATTGTTCCATCACAGGACGTATTACGTTTTATACCCTGATCCTCTGTGCATGATCAGCATTTGGTTCCCTCTTATATGGGATTTAATTATGCCATGTTAACCTGATCTGTATTGCCAGCATTTTGCCAGCATTTGTAGCACACTCTCATTCCCCCCCCCCCCTCCTTCCTCCCTTAAGGTTGGAGTACTACATTAAGGGGTAGTGGGTGTAAGTGTGTTTTATTTTTGTCAAACATCCTCTAGGCACCTATCGGGGTGTTCCTGGATTTTCCTGGTTTATATGATACCACTGTGATAAGGACCTATGTATGGTGGTTTGACTTGGGCTATATCTGATGCCCTCTTGCAGAGCATGAGTTATATCATAGCTTCACTGGTTTTAATCATTCTTTGAGCGCTAGCTCTTTTAATTGGTACTTATTAAAAGTTATGTTTTAGGTCTTTTTTGTGTTCAGACCATTGTTTGCTCCTTTTGGATCCAGCTATTTACGCTTTACCCTAGCTGGCTACAAAAGATAGGGGGACCGCATGTCATTTTTTTTTATTATTTATTTATTTTTTGGCTAAATACAAGGCTAAGCACCCCTTAGTGCCACATGAAAGTCACAAAAGGGTGCCAGCTTAGAATATGCAGGGGGTAAGACATTATATATGTATTTCTTATCTATCTATCCATTCATTCATCCATCCCTCTATCCCTCTGTCTCTATATCTATCTATTCATCTCTATATCTACTCATCTATTTATCTTTCTTGCTGCTTCCGTTTTTTGCGTTCCGCAAAAAAACGGAAGGCACGCAGATGTCACACGGATGCCACTAGGATGCATCCGTGAAAAAAAGAACCGTTTTTGTGGCCCGCAAAAACGGAACGGTCATGTGAATGTAGCCTTAACAGCAGTCGCTGCCTGCTGCCGGTCACATGTGACCGTGTGCGGGCTGTGTGTGTGGGCTGTGTGTACAGGAGTTCAGATCAGCTGACTCAAGTGTCGGCCGATCAGGCTGGGGCCACACGGGGATTACTGCGATCCCCTCGCATTGAACTCGGCTCACGCTCAGTACAGTAGAGCCGAGTGTCATGCGAGTGTCCCTGCGACTGAGGTCCGACTGTGAGAGCAGACCTCAGCAGCGGGGGGCGGACCGGCACTCGAGGGGTGTGCCAGCACTGAGGAGGGGTGGGAGGGATTTCTCTCCCTCTCTGCTCCGTAATTCACCGATGTACCGCAAGTGCAGTGCGATTTTTCTCTCACCACATACACTTGAATGGGTAAAAGAGAGAGTCTTGCATTACAGTGGCAGCACGCTGCAATTGTTTTCTCGGTCCAATTAGGGCGGAGAAAATAATCGCTCATGTGCACTGACAGACAGGCTAATATTGGTCCGAGTGGAATGCGATGTTTGATCGCACTCCACTCGCACTGTTTTTCTCGCCGTGTGGCTTAGACCTTACTTGTTCTATGTCCCCCTGCATCCATCGCAGCGTGTGCAGGCTGGAGTTCAGCTGAGTTCAGATCAGCTGACTCCAGTGCTGGAGTTAACTTCGCTGACCTCACAGCCCGTACACGCTGCGATGGATGCAGGGGGACACAGAACAAGTAATCAGCCGACACTGGAGTCATCTGATTACTTGGGATGAATTGAGCAGTAAAATGCTCTGGTGCTCGATGGGCGAAGCCCATGTCGATTTTTTTTAAAAAAAATTCATTAAAAATAAAAAAAAAAAAAAAAAAAAAAAAAATCACATTGTTTGTGGGCTCCCGCTGCATTTTCTATTGTTAAGGGTAACCCAAGCAGCTACTGGCTGCTAACCACCGCTGCTTGGTGTTACTTTCACTGGCAATAGAAATCCAGGGAAGCATTTTTTTTTTTATAAAGGTTTTTGCCTGAAAACTTTTTAAAAAAAATGACGTGGGCGTCGCCATATTTTTGTATGCTGGCCAGGTACAGCAGGCAGCTACGGGCTGCCCCCAAGCCCCAGCTGCCTATTTGTACCCGGCTGGAAACCAAAAATATAGAGAAGCTCTTTTTTTTTTTTTATTTCATGAAATAATTAAAAAAAAAAAAAAATGATATGGGCTTCGCCGAATTTTTGAGTCCAGCCAGGTACAACTAGGCAGCTGGGGATTGGAATCCGCAGTGAAGGGTGCCCAAACTTTCTGGGCCCCCCGCTGCGAATTGCAGTCCACAGCCGCCCCAGAAAATGGCGCTTTCATAGAAGCGCCATCTTCTGGCGCTGTATCCAACTCTTCCAGTGGCCCTGGTGGCAGGTGGCACGCTGGGTAATAAGGGGTTAATACCAGCTATGTTTTACCAGCTGGTATAAAGCCCGAGATTCTTAATGTCAGGCCAAGTTTGACCTGGCCATTAAGAATCTCCAATAAAGGGTTTAAAAAAAAAAAAAAAAAAAAGACCACACAGAGAAAAATACTTTATTAGAAATAAATACACAGACACAGTAGGGACTCCATGTTTATTACTCCCTCTCACCCCTCCACGATGGAGAGATTTCTGTACTGACCATGCCAGGAGAGAGCGAGGGAAAAGAGAGAGAGAGCGAGGGGGGAAGGAAAAGAAAGCGAGGGGGGGAGGAAAAGAGAGCGAGGGGGGAGGAAAAGAGCGCGAGGGGGGGAGGAAAAGAGAGCGAGGGGGGAGGAAAAGAGAGCGAGGGGGGGGAGGAAAAGAGAGCGAGGGGGGGGAGGAAAAGAGAGCGAGGGGGGGAGGAAAAGAGAGCGAGGGGGGAGGAAAAGAGAGCGAGGGGGGGGAGGAAAAGAGAGCGAGGGGGGAGGAAAAGAGAGCGAGGGGGGAGGAAAAGAGAGCGAGGGGGGAGGAAAAGAGAGGGCAGGGGGGAGGAAAAGAGCGCGGGGGGGAGGAAAAGAGCGCGGGGGGGAGGAAAAGAGCGCGGGGGGGAGGAAAAGAGCGCACAGGGGGGGAGGAAAAGAGAGCGAGGGAAGGGATAAGAGGGGGGCAGAGAAGAGGGGGAAGAGGGGAGGGGGGAGAAGAGTGGGGGGAGAGAAGAGAGTGGGGAAAGAACGGGGGGGGGGGCAGAGGTGCTCTGTCACCAACTGTCTCCACTCTGTGACTTGTGGTGCAGGTGACAGACAGAGTGCAGACAGTTGGTCCCATGCAGCAGGACAGATGGCAGAGCACAGCGGTGACATGCCTGTCAGTGTCTTGCTGCTGGGAGGAGCAGATGATCACACTGCCCGACACCGGCCGCTCTCCTGACATCGCAGCAGAGCGGGCGGGTGGACAGTGCAGGGGGGGATTCAGCTCAAGAACCCCCCCCCCTGTACTGCACACTGGCGCCCCGTGCCTCACCATCTGCAGGACGCCGGCTCCACACTGACGTCCTCTGGCTCCTCCCCTCGATGCTGGGATGTGATGTGCGGTAGTTACCGCCCACAGCCCTGTCACTCAATCTGAGTGGTGCCAGCCTCCTCTGACGTACCCGTCTTGTTTGAGAGCCCGGAAATGCCGGGACGTCAGAGGATGCTGGCGGCCACAGCTCCAGGGGGTCATGTGACAGGCACTGAGCGTGCAGGATAGCACCGCTCAGTGCCAGAACTGGAAACAGAAGACAATGGAGAAAACGCCTAGAAAGGTAAGTAGAACTCCTACAGAAAATAAAAAAAATGGGTGAACCACCCCTTTAAGCAATGAAAAAAAACTGAAATTTCTAAGAGAAAAAAAAAATAACTTTGTTGAGACTTTCCGAGAGCCATCATATGGAGCGTGTGATGGCTTGTTTTTTGCAACTCGAGCAAATGTTTTTCATTGTGGGATATACGATGTTTTGGTCACCTGTTATTACATTTTTTTCTGTTGTTGTGGGGGCCAAATAACCACAAATCTGTTTTTTTAATTTATTTTTTCCTCAATACGCTGTTTACTGATTGGTTTAATTTATTTTATAGATCAGATTTTTAAGACTGTACGGATACCAAATCTGTGTATTTAAAAAAAAATGTATTTCTTAATGTTTAATGTGGCAAAAGGGGGGTGGATAAACCTTTATATTTTTAGATTTTTTTAAAACCTTTTTTTTTTCCGAAGGGGACTTTACAGAGAACCAACCACCACTGCACCGTTGATTGATGTGTGCAGCGGGGCGGGCATTTGTGGGTCATGTCTTTGTTGTATATTCCTTCTCCAGCATCCTCCATGGCATGCCCCCTTTTCTTTATTTAAATTTCGTGATATGTCACCATTGCTGCTGTGCGCATTGCTACAGTGATTATGTCTTCATTAAAATGGCACCAGAGTCCGTACCACGATCTTCAGCGCCATTTTATTGAAGACACTGTGGAGAAGACCATGAGCCGCAGGGGTATGTGTGCAGATGTAAAAAATAATAAAAAAATCTGTGCACGCACTGATGCCGCTTGTAGTCTTCTCCGCAGTGTCTTCAATAAAATGGTACGGAAATCGCGGAACATGCATGTGCGGATTCTGGCGCCATTTTATTGAAGACATCATCACTGGGGCATTGTGAAATTTAAATAAAGGGGGCACACTATGGAGAATGCAGGAGGAGGAATTTACACACAAGACAAGACCCACAAAGGTCCTAACTGCACCGCTGCACACTTCAATCACAGGGGCAGTGCATTTCTGTAACTTTGAATACAGATATTTCAACAATCAAGCATCCAATCTCTCAATAAAAGATATGCCTGGATTCAGCATCCTAGGGCCAGGATAACATGGCCTTTACTTTATATAGCAAAATCCTGGTGGTTGGCTCCCTTTAACCTGTGTTCATCTAATCATTAATGCTTTATACAACAATTAAATGGATAGACTTGCTCTAACTGGCAACTGTGGGTGGGAGCCCAGAAGAATTATGGCTTGATCCAAAATAAATTAGAAATAAATTACTTCGACATATACCGGTAGGTGTGCCAAAACAATTTATTGCTATATACAGCAATACCAAATCATTGATGTATATAGCAGAAATCATGATCTCCCATGAACGCCAGCCACGAGCTGGCTTTCACAGGAGTACCATGATGACAGACACAGTTGTCTTCAACAGACCCTGGAAGTCACAATAACCCATAAACGTCCTCGTGCTAATAAGGGGTTAGAACAGCATACACCCCCGCCAGCAAGTGTTAAATGCCTCTGTCAGCTGCTCCACCCACGGCTGTTAGAAGAAGATGATGACTGAATAATTCAGCAATCATCTGCCGGCAAAAACACGGACTGTGTGCGAGCCCACATCAAAGGCAGTGAGACTACTTATGACGGACATAGTACAACATAAGTAATTAAGAGGTTAAAAACATAGGAGAAAACTAGTACTGGTGTCATCAGTGTATGATCTGCGTAACCTTTTTTTTTACCATCCATGTGTACATTTTTGCCATCACGGATGGATAAATAGATAAATTACAGGGCTTCTCCTATACTTTGAAATGTTAAAATACGTATAGAACAGGACTGTACACTGAGGCCATCCGTGTGCTGTATGTGTCTTCCACAGACCACGGATCCACAGACTTTTAATGGACCTTTTGATCTGTGCTGCAGGAAAAAAAATGGACATGATTGTGAGTTTTGGACAGACACATGGTCCATGTATAAACACGGACATGTGACCAGCACCATAGATTATAATGGGTATGTGTGGTATTCGTGAAAAAAACTGATTCAACACATACATGCCACATTGGCATCTGAATGAGGCCCTTGCAGTGCAATTTTGGAAATATCAACTATTTTGTTTTTAAATACATAACTAGGACACAGTTGAACAAAAACAAATTATTTGTGCAGAGGAACTAGCACTCCATGACAATATGTGGTCAGTTTTGGGGTAGGTACAGTCACCCTCTCCCATTTTTCTGTAGCAAATCTAGAGAAATCTGCAAAATAAATCTCCACCAAAACAAGCACCTTTTAATGCAGCTCTCGTTTGCAAATATTGCTTCAGAAAACAGGCTATAGCCAGACTTTACATTCACACGTACTTCTGTGCAAACACTTCCTTGGTTTCCTGCTGGTATCTATACAATCTGCCCCCAACAATGATGTGTTTCTACATGAGACCACTATCACTGATGGAGAATTAAGGTACCGTCACACACAATGAGATCGCTAGCGAGATCGCTGCTGATTCATGGTCTCCGTGACACAGTAGCGATCCCGTTAGCGATCTCGTTATGAATGACACCTACCAGCGATCAGGCCCCTGCTGTGAGATCTCTAGTCGTTGCCGAAAGGTCCAGGTCATTTTCTTCAAAAGGTGATGTCCTGCTGGGCAGGACACATCGCTGTGCTCGACCCTGTGTGACAGGGTCACAGTGACTGCAGAGATCGTTATACAGGTCGCTACTGCGACCTGTATCGTTGGTAAGGTCTGACTGTGTGACATCTCACCTGCGACCTCCCGGCGACTTACCTGCGATCCCTATCAGGTCGCATAGTTTTCGGGATCGCTGGTAAGTCGTTGTGTGTAACTGGGCCTTCACAGTGACTTGCTATAAAAGTTGCACTTGAGGTGAACAAAGGGTATTTTATGTTAAATTTAGCTGCAAGTAGCAGAATTAGCTATGAATCAATTACTAATCCACAGTAAAATCCACACCATTATCATTTGCTTTTGGGTTTATTCTTTCCCATTGTATTCAATCAGAAAACATTGCAACAAATCCACTTTTTTCATCAAATTTCTACTATAAAAGATAAAAATCTGCATAGTGTCAAATTCTCTGCAGAAACTTTCCTATGGATGTGGATGAGATTTGTTCCTTAGAATGGATTCCATAGTTCCCACTGTCCTTTCCTACACGATATATTCCCTGAAGGGGAAAACCTTTTCTGATGTGGAATTGTGAACCAATCACCTGCTGCATATTATTATATTACATTATTATTCTGCGGGAATGAGATTTCTTGCTGTGGATAGCTCACCGATTTCATACACTGCAGTGGGATTAACCCATGTTGAAATGCCAACAAGGAAAGGTCCCATGGGAGTGTGCCCATGAAGTTAATCAGTCTACTGCAATACTGAAAAATACATAATCTGTCAAAACATGTGTTATGTCATACAGAGCACTACTGAGACAGTAATCTGCTGCCACCATTTAATAATTAAGCATGTAATGTTCATTAAGTGATTTTTAGAAATCACCATGATAATAGACATGCAAGTCAATGTGAAGACAGTGACGACTCTTCACAGGACAACAAATTAGTCACTTCCTTCACCTGTAACCTTCTGCATGCTACAGTAAGTTGTCAGGAAGGAGTTAAAAGCAATGGAACACAATGACAACGCACTTTGGACACAACAAAACAAAGGCTTGTTGTTAATCTGTGGTGAAACCAGTCAGCCGGGTGTGTTGTATTAGTGTGAGACTCCTGAGGTGTAATGTTACAGTCTTCAATGTCTGCATCCGGGAAAAGGCGGGGGAAAGGCAGAAGGAATAAAAAAGGAAGACACAAGGATTCAACAAAAGACAGCACATGCACAAATACAATGCGGAGAAATTCTCACTGAGAATACAATAGGAAGAGGGAAACAATAAGAGATTTACAACATGCAAATGGACCCAATGAAACACACAAAACTATACATATACATATATTTATATATATATATATATATATATATATATATATACACACATATATATATATATATATATATATATATTATTATTTATTATTATTATTTATTTATAGAGCACCATTAATTCCATGGTGCTGTACATGAGAAGGGGGTTACATACAAAATACGTATACAAGTTACAGTAGACAGACTAGTACAGAGGGAAGAGGGCCCTACCCTTGCGGGCTTACATTCTATAGGATTATGGGGAGGAGACAATAGGTGGGGTGTAGGTCAGGCAGCGGCTCCGCACGGTGGTCGGGCGGCAGCGAGTTCATTGTAGATTGTAGGCATTTCTGAACAGGTGCGTTTTCAGGTTCCGTTTGAAGTTTGCAAGGGTAGGGGATAGTATATACACACATCTATCATAAATCAAGGATTAGCCCCAATGTGTCCAACATTATTATTATTTAGTATAGTGCCATTTATTCCATGGCGCTTAACAAGTGAAAGAGGGTATACGTACAACAATCATTAACTACAAAAAACAGACTGGTATAGGAGGAGAGAGGACCCTGCCCGCGAGGGCTCACAGTCTACAGGGAATGGGTGATGGTACAATAGGGGAGGACAGAGCTGGTTGTGCAGTGGTCTACTGGACTGAGGGCTATGGTAGGTTGTAGGCTTGGTGGAAGAGGTGGGTCTTGAGGATCCTCTTGAAGCAACATGCAGACTACCACAACCAGGAGTGGGTAAAAAACACAGAAGTGGTGACGTGTCTTTCTATCATACTTTTCATGATTGTTCCACTCCTGGTTTTGGCTGAAAAGTATGGAGCAAAAAAACCTCACCTGGCATGTGGCCTAAAGGCCTGTTTAGACTGACCGACTGGAGACACAATACGACCAACGAGTTTAACCCATTGACAGTCGTTTGAATACCCAAGTACACTGGCAGACAAAGCGCACCGAGCGATCCACATTAGCTCGCCGAGAGCGCTCCTCCCGCCATTGTTCTCAGGATGATGCAATGCCAAGGACACTGATCTTTTAACACTAGAACTACTGAGGTAGTCATTTTGACTACTTTGCACTATGTATTTCTATATAGGTGTCACGAGTCCAGTAGTTCTAGTGTTAATATGCACAAACGATCATTTCACTGGATAAAGTAGCGTTTTGCTAGTTCATCAGAGTATCAGAAGCCTGTTTGCATAGCGATATAATGGTGAATTTTTAACACTCATTCCCGATTATTTGCTGTGTATGCCCATTAACCCCTTCAGCCCCCGGGCACTTTCCGTTTTTGCGTTTTTGTTTTTTGCTCCTTTTCTTCTGAGAGCCGTAACTTTTTTATTAGTCTGTCAATCTTGCCATATGAGGGCTTGTTTTTTGCGGGACGAGTTGTACTTTTAAATGAAACCATAGGTTTTACCATATATTGTACTGGAAAACAGCAAAAAAATTCCAAGTGTGGAAAAACTGCAAAAAAAGTGTCATCGCACAATAGTTTTTGGGATGTTTTATTCACAGTGTTCACTATATGATCAAACTGATGTATCTATGTGATGCCTCAGGTCGGTGCGAGTTTGTAGACACCAAACATGTATAGGTTTACTTGTATCTAAGGGGTTAAAAAAAATTCACAAGTTTGTCTAATAAAAGTGGCGCACGTTTTGCGCCATTTTCCGAAACACGTAGCGTTCTTATTTTTAAGGATCTATGGCTCAGTGATAGCTTATTTTTTGCGTCTCGAGCTGACGTTTATAATGGTACCATTTTTGCGCAGATGCTACGTTTTGATCGCCTGTTATTGCATTTTGCGTAAAACTTGCGGCGACCAAAAAACGTAATTTTGGCGTTTGGAATTTTTTTGCCACTACGCCGTTTACCAATCAGATTAATTGATTTTATATTTTGATAGATCGGGCATTTCTGAACGCGGCGATACCAAATATGTGTATATTTATTTAATTTTTAACCCTTTAATTTTCAATGGGGGGAAAGGGGGGTGATTTGAACTTTTAGGTTTTTTGTTTTTCTTTATTTTTTTAAAACTTTTTTTTTTTCCTTTTTTTTTTTATTTTACTAGTCCCCCTAGGGGGCTATAGCAATCAGCAATCCGATCGCTGATCGCTATCTGCTGATCACAGCAATACAGCTGTAATCAGCAGATTCAGTCACTTTGGTTTTCCCTCTGCTCTCGGCCGAGGGAAAACGAAAGTGAAACATCGTAGCAGCAGGCGTCATCACATGACCCTGTGCTACGATGGCAACCACCGATAGTCACGTGATAACACACGTGACTTCCGGTGGGGGCGGCGGTAAGTAACAAACATGGCCGCGCGCATTTAAATCTTGCTGCCAGACTTTGGCAGCAAGATTTAAGGGGTTAATGGCCGCGGGTGGAAGCGATTCCACCCGCGGCTAGCAGGCACACATGTCAGCTGTTGAAAACAGCTGATATGTGTGCCGATCCACGCCGCCTGCCCGCGGCAGGGGGCGGGGCTTAACGGGACACGATCCTGGACGGATATATCCGTCCAAGGTCGTGAAGGGGTTAAAAAGAATCTGTCAGTTTTTTGCTACCCCATCTGAGAACAGGATAATGTAGAGACAGACACCCGGATTCCAGTGATGTGTCACTTACTGGGCATTTTGCTGTCATTTTTATCAATGTTTTCTCTGCTGCAGATCTATCAGTTAGGCCTAAGACACACGGCGTGAAAATCAGAGCGAGTGGAATGCGATAAAACATCGCATTCCACTCAGCCTGTGTGTCAGCACCCATGAGCGATTATATTCTCAGCCCTAATCAGACCGAGAAAACAGTCGCAGCATGCTGTGGGTGCAATGTGATCTTGGTTCTCTCGCACCATTTCAAGTCTATGGGGCGAGAGAAAAATCGCGCTGCACTCACATTACACCAGTGTAATGCAAGTGCAGAGCGAAAATGGCAATAGCCAGCAACAGAGTAGAGAGGGAGATAACTCCCTCCCTCCCCTTCTCAGAGCCGGCCCATATCGCACGTTCGAACCTTAGTCGGAATGACACTTGAATGACACTCGGCTCACGCTGTGCTGCCAGCGTGAGCCAAGTGTCATGCGAGGATCGCAGTAGTCCCCGTGTGGCCCTGGCCTTATAGAGAGCTCATGAATATGCTGGACTACCTGCCACCATGACAAGTAGTCCTCTAATAATAATCTACTGCTGATTAAACAGTGATTTTATCAAAACTACACTAAGCAGCCCAGTAAGTGACATATCGCTGTAAGCAGGATCTCTGCCCCTACATTATGCTGCTCAGATTAGGTGGCAAAAACATGGTGACAGATTCCCTTCAGGCCTCATTTCGATGTCCGGACCATTGTTTATCAGTGTTTGGTCAGTTTTTACTATCAGTGTTTCATTAGTAATTTCAAACTGAGAAAAAAAAAATACACTTCAAGGTCTCTCCTATCCATTACAATGTGAAAGTGAACCTGTCAGGTGCAATATGCACCCAGAACCACGAGCAGTTCTGGGTGTATATATTGCTAATCCCTGCCTAACCGTCCCTGTATCTAGTAGCATAGATTAAAAATACTTTTTCTAAAGATCTCTTTAAGATCTTTTATCATATGCTAATAAGGCCAGCAACTAGTCGCAAGGGCGTTATATCCCCCTACTAGTCCGCCCTCTTAGCATGTTAGTACGCCCACAGGGGTATGCTAACATGCTATTCAATGCAGCATCACCAGCGGTGACGCGCGTACCTCTGTTCCCTGTGACTGTTCATCTGAATGTGCAGTATGAAGCCGGGTGTATGCGCCCCAGCTTCATAGAGGTCTACTGCATATGTCCAGAAGTGCCCGGTATTCAGATCAGGGGGTCACAGCGAAAACAGGTATGCAGTTGCAGTTCACAGCTGCCACTAAGCCCTAGATTGGTAATAGCAGGTGTCTATGAGACCCTTCATTACTAAGGCTACTTTCACACCTCCGGTTTTTGCTATGCGGCACAATCCGGCACTTTGCAGGAAAATCGCAACCGTTTTTTTTTGATGCCGGTTGCGATTTTCCTGCATAGACTTTAATTAGTGCCGCATTGTGCCGCATGGCCTTGCGTTCCGTCCGGTTTTTGCCGCATGCGGCAGATTTAGCCGATGCGGCGGCCGGATGGAACGTTGCCTGGCACGTTTTTTCGTGCGGCAAAAAAAAACCGCATCGCGCCGTATTCGGCCGATGCGGCGCATTTTTCAATGCATGCCTATGGCGGCCGGATGCGGCAATAACCGCATCCAGCCGCCGCATGCGGTTTTTGCCACTGCGCATGCTCAGTAGCATGCCGCAAGCGGCAAAAACCGGACTGGCCGCACAGGAAAAACTTATGCAAAGGATGCGGTGTTTTCACCGCATCCGTTGCATAGCTTGCACAGCCGGATTGAGCCGCAGAGCTCAAGCCGGATGTGTGAAAGTAGCCTAATCTGTAAGTGAAAGTAAACACAAACACCCAAAAGAATCCTTGAAATAAAACAAAAAAAAAACTTTCACCAATTTATTAAAGGGAACCTGTCACCAGTATTATACCCTGTAAGCTGCGGCCACCACCAGTGGGCTCTTATATACAGTATTCTAACATGCTGTATAAAAGAGCCCAGGCAGCTGTTTACAACATAAAAAAATATTTTATAATACTCACCTAAACAGTTGCTGCGGTGGATGTGGCTCAGATGGGCGTCTTCGTCCTCTGGTGCCGCCTCTTTCAGCCATCTTCGTCCTCTCTCTGAAGCCTATGTGCATGAAGTGTCTATATCATACACACTCGCCGGTCCCGCGCATGCGCACTACAATACTTTGATCTGCCCTGCTCAGGGCAGATCAAAGTGTGCCTGCTCAGGACCTGAATGCCGACGCGTGTGTATGACGTCGGATGCATCATGCACCGCGGCTTCAGAAGACCGACAGAGGCGGCGACAAAGATGGCCGAAAGAGGCGGCACCGGAGGACGAAGACGCCTATCTGAGCCACATCCCTCGCAGCGTCCAGTTTAGGGAGTATTATGAAGTGTTTTTTTATGCTGTACACAGCGGCCTGGGCTCTTATATACAGCATGTTAGAATGCTGTATGTAAGAGCCCACTGGTGGTGGCCGCAGCTTATAGGGCAAAAAACTGGTGACAGGTTCCCTTTAAACCCAAAAACACCCAGTTCCGACGTAATCCACATGAGGTCCCATGACTATTCTAGCTCTGCTACATCTGATGGCATAGTGCGCAGCCATAAAACAATGACTACTCGTTGAGAGCTTCAAGCAGAGACTGAACCACAGCGGTGAGCGGACATCACTCAGATTATTTGCATTCAGAGCTGGAGGTTCCCACGGTCCTCCACCTGTGATCAGATGAAACCTGACCTCAGATGACCTTATTAAACTCAGTTTTGCTTCCAAAAATTAATTTCTTTATACACTCTTCGATAAAGGTTAGATTTGTAAAGTATACAATTAATAGTTATCCTATGGACAGATTCGCCCACATGAGCTGTGGCTCTCTGCAGCTTCTCCAGAGTAACTTTAGGCCTCCTGTTTTTTTCTTCTCTAGTTAGTTCTGTCCTTGCTTGGTATATCAGTGTAGGTGAACAGCCATGTCTTGGCAGATTTGCATTGTGCCATACACCTTCCAATTTTGAATGATGGCTTTAACAGTGTTCCGTAAGATGGGTGGACAAAAATAAATAAAAAAAAAATATATATTATATATATACACACACATATACACACACACACACACACACATTATATATATATATATATTATATATATATACATATATACACACACACACACACACACACACACACACACACATAAGGCTGTGGAGTCGGTAAGCCAAACCTGCGACTCCGACTCCTCAATTTCCCTTGCACAGACTCCCACATACAGTGCTTATATTTAAGTGAAAAATGTATTGTAATACAATGTGAACATCAGACATTTAATCATTTTTCTGATACAATAATCAAGATATTTAGATAGAACATAAAATATATTTATTGGAATACAACTTTAGAACACAAAACACTGCAATAAATTGTAAATATGTAATACACTATGTAATATAGATTTTTTTTTATATATATATATTTTACACACACACACACACACACACAATGTAAAACTATATAAGTGCCAAAAACTGTTTTCAACAAAACTATACTAAACATTTGTGCAGTCTATGAATTTGTTCTAAGAAATAGAATTGCCTCCATCAGATCCTCCTTCATAGGTGATCTCAAATCTGACCTAATAATTTTAAGGCTAGAGAACAACCTCTCTACACTAACTTGGGTTGGAGGCAAAGCCGTAACCACATGGGCAACATCTCTAACAATTTCCGGGTATAACGGATTGCCTCATGCACAGTCAGTTTTGATGAACGGTTGAATTTTTCTATTATTTGAGAGCAAGTGAAAAATTTTGCTGAAATACGGTCAATCTGCTGCTATAGGAGGCGGAGTGAAATCTTTTTCCTTGCAGCAACACTTTGCTGCTCCATGTCATCCAAATACTTGTCAAAGTTAAACTCATCTTATGAGGATGAAGATATGGCAGCAGTAGAACTGTCAGGACCCAAGTCCTCTGGCGCCTGGCAGTCCTGTAGGCCACTCATTCTAACTGCTACCTCAGTCAGAGCTTCTTTTCCATTAGTAAGCTGTTGATCATCAAACGATATGACTTTGGCACTTCAGGCACCTGCAAACCATTCCAAGTACAGTAAATCTGCACTCCAATATGGTGCTCCTTCCCTTGTTCACTTTGTACTGTGCCTCAAAAGTAGTTCCCAATTACATGGAGGATATTGGTGCTAAGGAGAAATTACACAATCAACTGTGTGGTCCATTTTTTTTTCTTATCAGCCCTTAATAAACTTAAACGTTTGGGGCTAAAACAAAATATTAGTAAAAAAAAAAAAATCAAGCCGTATACGATGACTTGGGTCCACATAAACAGCTGCCAGAAGAATTTTATTTTCCAATAACTGTCTCTCTCCGTTTCATTGAAGCAGAAATGCCATCTGCGATTAAACCTCTTAGGGACAGGCAAAATAGCAAGTTCTTCCACTCCCTTATGAAAATGCCAGGAGTTAAATCCTCAGCTTGTCATTTTTTAGTCACGGTAAATGGGTGATTAAGCAATTCCTTCAATTCAGCCACCTGTGTCCATTGAACCTGAGGGTTCGCCATATCTCTAAGAAACGGTTTTAGTTCAAGCAATCGCTCAATCATTAAATAAGTGCTGCCCCACCGAGTGGCTTGATCGACAATTGCCACTTTCCCAGCACATCTCAAGATGGAATCAATTTTAGGGGTCTGGCGGCAATAACCAATTTCCTCACTTTTCCAATCAGATTTCCAGTATGTCCCTCTTGCAGACTCTCTTATTGCCAGCTGCAGCGTATGCACAACACAGCGCATGGGATGAATATGAAAGTGTTTTGAAGCAGCTTCAACAAGATCATCTAATTCTAAAGTTTTTGCTGTTCTTCTGTTGTAATATCTGTTTGTTCCTCAGTTACATGAACAGCACTGTGGACTTCCATTTCTAACATATGGAATCCTAAATTTACTTCTAGCTGTTGTTCATTACTCTCATTCATCAGTTTAATTGTACTTATGTTTGAAGCATTGTTTTGTGAGGATCCGTTTTTTGGCTCAAAAACGGATCCTCACAAAGAATTAGCATATCAGTTTCTGTGGCATTTTTCTAATCTGCTTTTGCTATTGAAAAAATTATCTATGAGCTCAAAAATCTTGATGCTGTGGTTTTTTAAAAAGCGGATCTGTTTCTGCAGCTGAAAATTGTATCCTCAAAAAACAGCAAAAACGCTGTGTGTGAATGTAGCCTTAGATCAGGAATAGGACAGCCATTTATAGGACATTTCATAACTTTCCCAAATTCCTATGAAAAAAATATTCCGCACATTCTGCATTCAACTACTGTACCCAATTTATTATATATTTTAGGAGTTGGTCCATTTTATACCGACTCCGACTCCACCAAACTGAACACCGACTCCACAGCCCTGTATATATATTATATACTGTTATCTCTTAACTCTGTTATACGCTTCTCCACAACTTTATCCCTGAGCTATCTGGAGTGTTTCATGGTTTTCATCATGCTGTTTAATTCCTAATGTTTTCACGCAAACCTATGAGACCTTTACAGAAGAGCTGTAGTACTACTGAGAATAAATTACACACAAGTGGACTCACTTTATTAATCAGCTGACTTCTGAAGGCATTTGGTCATTCAGTGTTTTATTTAGTGGCATCATACAGGGGGCTAAATACAAATGCAAGTCACAATTTCAGATTCATAATTTTTTTAAATATTTAGAAAATCATGTATTATTTCCAGGACCACATGACAGCACCACAGGAGTTGCTTCCTCCGCCCTCTACAGGGACAGGAACACAAGAGGTTAAAAACCCCTCCCCCTCCCAACCCCTCCAGTGTTTTTCCTGTCCCTGTACAGGACGGACTTAGGAACTTACCGGGATGTACGGGGTCCAGGTGGATCGGAGGGGGGGGCTCCGCTCTCTCTCCTTCCGGCCTGTCAAGACACCCCAGGCCGACACCTCGCTGTCCGGGGTCCCTCAGCCACGCCGGTCGAGCTGCAGCTCCCGGCGCCTGCCTCTTCCCTCCGAGGGGAGGGCTCTTGGCCTCCTGCCTCCAGCCACGCGAGACTTCCGGGCACAGCGTGGAGAACGCCGGCGCATGCGCGGACGCCGCACTTCCGGTTTCCGGGTTAGTACGGCCCCGGGAAATTGTCGCGAATTTCGAAATGGAACTCGGACGGCAGGACTGCGACCTGGCCCCTCAGGTAATAAAAACCTGGAAGGGTAGGGGGGTGGTACATTGTGTTTAGTTAGGCTGCACTCCAGCACTGCCTGTGATGGCTGAAAAGGAATCAGACACTAAAACCCCTAAGGATGCCCAGGTCTCTGTAAGTGTCAGCCCTTCAGGGTTTCATTGCCCTGTAGCCGGGAGACTTGTCTGAGCCTTGTTCTTTTTTGCAGGGTGGATGTTCTTCTGTGGGTTCTGGCACCATCCCCAAAAAGAAATGTACCACTAAAGTTAAACGTTGTGCGGTGTGTGATGTTAAACTCCCTGACACCTGTGTTAAAAAGCTCTGCGAGACCTGTATTACGAAACTGATCTCTGAAGAGCAGACTACCCTCCTGTCGGACATGAGGTCCATGATACGGGAGGAGGTTCAGGCTGTCGTTGCAAGTCACGTCCCTCCACCAGAGCGCCCGGCGCCTCCTACACAAAAGCGTCCACGCCATCTGTTAGATTCCTCAGAGGAAGATGAGCTGTCCAGGAACTCCGACTACCCAGGGGAAGATGAGGTCCTGGGTCCCCTGCCTGAAGAAGAGCGGCGTTACTTATTTTCCGCAGGCGACACGGATGAGTTACTCCGTGCCGTACGGAGAACTATGATGGTGGAGGATACGGAAAAGCCACGGACCATACAGGATGAAATGTTTGGGGGGCTCCGGTCTCAGCGCCACAGGGTCTTTCCAGTAAATCACCATGTGCGTGCCATGATTCTGGCTGAGTGGGAGGAGGCGGAGAAAAGACTGCTTGTTCCCAGAGACTTCAAAGCCAGACTGCTGTTTGAACCCGACGACATCAAGGAATGGGAGGATGTTCCCAAAATTGATGTTCCCGTGGCAAAAGTCGCACGGAAGACGTCAATTCCGTTTGAGGACTCCTCGGGTCTCCGGGACCCCATGGATAGGAAGGCTGATGGCCTTCTTAAAAAAGCTTGGGAGGCTTCTGCAGCCACCATTAAGGCCAACATTTCCGCTACTTCCGTGGCTCGGTCTATGTCCCGTTGGTTATTGGACCTGGAAACTCAGGTTCGGGATGACGTCCCTAGAGACGCCATCTTGGAATCCCTTCCTATGCTAAAGCTGGCAACAGGATTCATGGCAGATGCTTCCGCTGAGTCTGTGTGTTTTTCTGCCAGGAATGAGGCCCTTACTAATTCTGCCCGCAGGGCCATATGGTTGAAAACCTGGTCTGGTGACGGAGCGTCCAAAAATAAGCTGTGCTCCCTCCCCTTTTCAGGTGCCCGGGTGTTCGGTCCTGCTCTAGATGAAATTTTAGAAAAGGCTTCCGATAAAAAGGGCGGTTTCCCGGAGGTTAGACCCCCACGTTCCCTTCCCTCACGGAGGTTTCGGCCCGCTAGGCAGGACTATAAGGGTAGGGGTAAGACGGGCAGGTGGCCCAGATAGGCAACCCCACTTCGAACCACGCAGGAATCAGGATAGATCCTGATGCCATTATCGGGGGGAGGCTCAGCCAGTTTATGGGCACCTGGCAACAGATAACCTCAATCCATGGGTGCTTCAAGTGGTGGGGGAAGGTCTACGGATAGAATTTTCAGGGACCCCCCCAACCAGATTCCTCCTGATGAAACCACAGTCGCAGTCCCTTGCCAACCGCCTATGGTCGGATGTGGATACCTTACTGCACACCGGAGCAGTCCTCCCAGTTCCGATCTCAGAACAGTTCCAGGGCCACTATTCTTTCCTATTCTCTGTTCCCAAGCCCTCCGGAGAATTCCGGACGATCATAAATTTGAAGACCCTCAATCGGTGGGTCCGGTACAAAAGATTCCGGATGGAATCAATAAAATCCACCATCCCTCTTCTCAACACTCATTCCGTCATGGCCACGGTAGATCTGAAAAACGCATTCTACCACATAGCCATTCACCCACACTACCAGAAATACCTGAGGTTTGCGTTAGAGAGGGACGGAGTAATGTATCATTTCCAGTTCCGGTGCCTTCCATTAGGTCTCTCTCCTGCTCCCAGGGTGTTCACGAAGATAATGACGGACGTTGTGGCGCACCTGCGAAGATCCAACATGTCCATCGTCCATTACTTGGACGACCTTCTGCTGCTGGCGGATTCCCCGGAGGAGCTCTCCCGGACGATCGCCACCACCTTGACTCTGCTGACGTCCCTTGGCTGGATCATAAACGATCAGAAGTCCAATCTCAGGGCGGAGATGTGAAAGGTGTTTCTGGGCATTCTTCTGGACTCCGTGCGCGAACATCCTTTTTGCCATCTCAAAAAGTAGTCGACATCAGGTCGAAAATCCGGACCTTCGGCCAAAAGAACCAGTGCTCCGTCAGAGAGGCCATGAGCATCCCGGGCATGATGACTTCCTGCATCCAATGTGTTCGCTGGAGTCAATTTCACTCCAGGCCACTCCAAAAGCTGATCCTGTCTTACACTGTGGGGTCCCGCTGGTCCCTCCATTGCAAGATTTCCCTGACCCCTCAGGTCATTCAAGGTCTCAGATGGTGGATGTGCAGGAAAAATCTTCAATTGGGCGTTCTGTGGGACTGTTCGCTCTCCGTCACGCTCACAACCGATGCCAGTCAGACGGGCTGGGGCGCCCATGTGAACTCCCTTTACTTTCAAGGCAGGTGGCCCCTGGAGGTGTCAACCCAGTCGTCCAATTTCAGGGAGCTGCAAGCGGTCTGGCAGGCTCTACAGGCGGCTCCTCCCTTGTTCCACGGTCGCCATGTTCGGGTCCTCTCGGACAATGTCACGGCGGTGGCATTCCTTCGTCATCAGGGGGGCTCTCGCCACCCGCCCCTGCAGGCTCTGGCATCACGGATCTTTCAGTGGGCGGAACGCACGGTTCTCTCCATCTCTGCTATCCATTTCAGGGGCTCGGACAACCATCTCGCGGACTTCCTGAGCAGGCGCATGATCGACCCATCAGAATGGGAGCTGAAGGACAGTGTCTTTCAGGATCTGGTCAAAAGATGGGGTACACCCCAGGTAGATTTGTTCGCGTCCAGGACAAATGCCAAACTACAAATCTTCTCTCTGAATCCCCGGGATGCTCCGGCTGCGATCGATGCCATGGCCCAGCCTTGGTCCATGGGACTGGTGTACGCCTTTCCACCCCTGCCGTTGCTACCCAGGGTACTCCGGAAGATTCAACAGGATGGCGCCCATGTGATTCTCATAGCCCCGTTTTGGCCCAAACAGAGCTGGTTCGGTTCTCCTTCCCCTGACGGGCGATCTCCTCAGCCAGGGTCCAGTGCTTCACCCGGGCCTGGCTCACCTTCAGTTGTCTGCCTGGATCTTGAAGGGCGGTTCCTGAGACGGAAAGGCTTGTCACTTGATGTCATCTGTACACTCCAGGCAAGTCGTAAGCAGATTACCCGGACCATCTACGGGAAAATCTGGAAGAAATTCTGCTCCTTTCTGGGTGAAGAACCTGCTGACAGTTCTCGGCCTAATGTTCCGAAAATCTTGGATTTCCTGCAACTGGGATTCCACAAGGGTCTTACGCCTAGCACTTTGAAGGTCCAAATATCAGCGCTCAGCGTCTTTTTTGACATGCCACTGGCGTCCAATCTCTGGATTGCCAGATTCATGAAGGGGATTCAGCGCCTTCGCCCTACAATTCGGCCCACAGTGCCTCCCTGGGATCTGACCTTGGTGCTCAATGGCCTTTGTGATTCTCCCTTTGAGCCCTAATCTACCATTTCGATGGAACATTTGTCCATCAAGACGGTGTTTTTAGTGGCCATCACCACGGCTAAGCGGATTGGTGAATTACAGGCTTTGTCTATCAGTGAGCCGTATCTTCAGGTCCTGGATGACAGGATTGTGCTGAAACTTGATCCGACGTTTCGCCCCAAGGTGGTATCCTCTGCTACCTAGAACAAGAAGTTGTTTTGCCATCCTTTTGCCACAACTAAACGAACCAAAAGGAACAGCGGCTGCATTCCTTGGATGTGAGGCGGACAGTACTGAGCTATTTGGAGGCCACCCGGAACTGGAGATTGGACTCCACCTTATTCCTTCAGTTTAGGGGAAAATATCGAGGCAAATCGGCATCTAAGGCTGTCCTGTCTCGATGGGGTCAGTCCACAATATCCTCAACCTATCAATTGGCGGGTAAGACCCCGCCAGATCACCTTAGAGCCCACTCCACTAGATCACTATCTACCACATGGGCAGAAAGGGCGGGAGCTTCTTTAGACCAGATTTGCAAAACTACCACTTGGTCAGGTCCCAACACTTTTTGTAGACACTACAAGTTGGATATTCTGTCTTCCTACCAGACCTCATTCGGTAGGAAGGTGCTCCAGGCAGTAGTCCCCCCTAAGGATGAATTAATTTGGTATTCTCCTGTGGTGCTGTCATGTGGTCCTGGAAAATAGGAATTACTACCTACCGGTAATGATGTTTCCAGGATCCATCATGACAGCACACTTATTTCTCTCCCTTTGTTTCTACTGCGTGTGCATTTACATTGTATGTAGCTCAAGCATGAATAAACGTGGTGTTATACCCATCCTGGTGTGGTACTTGAAAAGCCACTGGAGAGGTTGGGAGGGGGAGGGGTTTTTAACCTCTTGTGTTCCTGTCCCTGTAGAGGGCGGAGGAAGCAACTCCTGTGGTGCTGTCATGATGGATCCTGGAACATCAACTTCGGAACTGGAGGAAAACAGGTTTAGCGCCGCGCTTGAAGACCACGGACATCAGTGTTGAACACACAATTCTTTTATTTCATTTCATTCCTACGCGTTTCGGAGACCACAACTGCCTCCTTCAGGGAAAAAGAAGGAGGCAGTTGTGGTCTCCGAAACGCGTAGGAATGAAATGAAAAAAGAATTGTGTGTTCAACACTGATGTCTGTGGTCTTCAAGCGCGGCGCTAAACCTGTTTTCCTCCAGTTCCGAAGTTGATGTTCCACTTGTACAACAGGGCTGCTGCTGGACCGCTTAGGCACTCGCTTATGCCACTAAAGGAGTTGTGACTGGCACAACCCGATCAGGTGAGTGCACCACTTCTTTATACTTTTTACCCAGTAAATCGGGTAAGACCCTATTGCGCCTTTTCTCTCCCAATTTAGTTTGCTCAAGTATGATGGATCCTGGAAACATCATTACCGGTAGGTAGTAATTCCTATTTTTCTTTACACATCAGAAAGGCTTGCTACTTGGTGATGGAATATCACAAAATAAATATATGCTACAATACTTGAAAAAAAAAATGTGAAAATGTTTACAGGGTATGAATACTTTTTCAAGGCACTGTATCTGTTCTGCCGTGTGGATTATGGCGGACCTGCAGGAGTGTGGTGAAAGAGGGTTTTTTTTTATTTTATTTCAAATTAAGGTTTTTTTTCTGTGTTTGTGTTTATTTACTTTCACTTACAGATTAGTAATGGGGGTTTCAGACGCCTCCCAGTTACAAATTTAGGGCTTAGTGGCAGCTATGAGCTGACATAAACCCCTTTACTACCCCGACTGCCACCACACCAGGGCAATCAAGAAGAGCTGTGTAAAGTACTGGGACACTGTGGAAAGTGATGCCACAATCCTGGGCAGCTGCAGGCTGCTATTTTTAGCCTGCTGAGCGGGGGGGTAGGGGAGCAAAAAGCATAGGTTTCCCCAGTCTGAGAATACACAGCCAAGATAAGCCCACTGCTGGGGGCTTCAGCCTGTAGTCGTAGGCTTTATCTGTGCTGGTATCATAATATTTGGGACCCTACGCCAATTATTTTATTTATTTTTATACCACGATTAGATGCACATGGCATCTGTGATTGGAAGCATCAAGACACGCTGTCACTCCGGGTTGGGGCGCATTTGACTGCAACCACAGATGCCGGTGGGCAGAAAATGCAGTGAATATGTATGAGGCTAATGAGCGGCCCCAACAGTAAAATAAAGTGCCAGGAATACAGCCTCGTCCACGCTTCAGTAAGTAATGCGCCTACTCCAATCCCCCTATCCTTTCCACCACCATTTTCAAGTGCCGGATTCTGGTCCCCCGTATTATATGGGGACCAGCGTCAGTCCAGATACCCCGCATCAATTCCAGGCCAGAACCAGTTTTTTTTTTTATGAACACGGTTAGACCCTTCAATCTAGGATATCTGTGAGTCCACCCATCACTAGGGTGAAAAACCAAGGCAAAACCATTGAAAGAATTGACATGTTCATTTTTTTAATAACGCAGCAAAAACAAAAGGAGATTGACAAAACCGTCAGGAAAACACTGCAGGTGTTTTATGTGTGTGCATGAGATTTCTGTAATCTCAGACTTTGCTGGGACTGTGAAGACAGTGTTTTATTAGCATGGATTTGCATAATACCAAGGCAAAAGTCATGCTAAAAAAACTCTGCAAAAACGCCCCGTGTGAACATAGCCGTAGGCTTGCTTTACGAAGTAATTACTTTAATCCTACTTCCCTGTTCACTCTAGAGTCTCTAGCAGTTTATTTTTACCCTAAGGCCGGGGCCACACGGGGACTAATGCGATCCTCCCATAACACTCGGCTCACACTGGCAGCACAGCAGGAGCAGAGTGTCATGCGAGTGTCACTGCAACTGAAATCTGATAATGCGATCGGACCTCAACTGCAGGGGGCGGGCCGGCTGAGGACAGGGATGGATTTATCTCCCTCTTTCCTCCATAGCCGCCTATTGCCATTCTCGCCCTGCACTTGCGGTACACCGGTGTACTGCGAGTGCAGCGCAATCTTTCGGGGGCTTTACACGATGTGACATTGCTAACGATATATCGTCGGGGTCACGGTGTTTGTGACACACATCCGGCGTCGTTAGCGACATCGCAGCGTGTGACAGCTAGGAGCGACGATCAACGATCGCAAAAACGGCAAAAATTGTTGATCGTTGACACTTCGCTCCTTTTCATAATATCGTTGGTGGTGCATGCGTCCACCGGAAAAGAAGGAAGGAAGGAAGTGGGCGGCATGTTTCGGCCGCTCATCTCCTCCCCTCGTCTTCTATTGGACTGCCGTTTCGTGACGCCGAACACACCTCCCCCTTGAAGGAGGGATTGTTCGGCATCAACAGCGACGTCGCTGAACAGGTATGTGCGTGTGACGCTGCTGTAGCGATCACCACATGTCGCACGAACGATGGGGGCGGGTGCCATCGCTCGCAACATTGCTAGCAATGTCGCAGTGTGTAAACTCTTTTCTCTCAGCCCATAGACTTGAAAGGGTGTGAGACAAAGAGTCTCGCATTACAATCGCAGCATGCTGCGATTGTTTTCTCGGTCTGATTGGGGCCGAGAAAATAATCGCTCATGGGTGCTGGGACATAGGTTAATATTGGTTCGAGTGGAATGCGATGTTTTATTGCATTCCACTCGGTCTGATTTTCATGCAGTGTGGCTTAGGACTTATCTGTAGAGTAGTTTCACTACTTATATCATGTAGCTGAACTGCAGCACAGATTCATCTCAACTAAAAGCCTAGATTCTTTGATCAGAAAAAGAACAGACATTTATAGGGCATTTTATAACTTTCCCAAATTCTTATGAAAAAATATTCATCACATACTCCATTGAACCACTGTACCCAATTTATTGAGTAGGTCTATTTTATACCAAAATGGACACCGACTCAGAATCCACAGCCCTGCTAAAAACTAACCACTGATGATCCAACCTCTAATAATCTTATACTTTGTCAACTAGTAAAACCTTTCATGCTATATTATAGAACCAGCACAAATATACAAGTTTTGAAATTCTGGCCTTAGTGATACATTTCTTTGAAATCTATTTTTAGCTTGCATAGGTTTAGCAGGTATAAGTATTAAAATGAGGATTCAGCTATGTCTTAGTTTGTTGTACAGTGGGGAAAAAAGAGAATTTTGTTTACTTACCGTAAATTCTTTTTCTTATAGTTCCGACATGGGAGACCCAGACCATGGGTGTATAGCTTCTGCCTCCGGAGGACACACAAAGTACTACACTCAAACGTGTAGCTCCTCCCTCCGGGCTATATACACCCCCTGGATGACAATCTAACCAGTTCAGTGCAAAAGCTGAAGGAGGACATCGACACATAAGTAGAGATAAAGTAAAACTCGGAAAAACCGGAACCTCTGTCTACAACAACAGCCGGTGAAACACACGGAACAAGAACTGCCAACAGGCAACAGAGAGGGTGCTGGGTCTCCCATGTCGGAACTATAAGAAAAAGAATTTACGGTAAGTAAACAAAATTCTCTTTTTCTTAATCGTTCCTTATGGGAGACCCAGACCATGGGACGTCTCAAAGCAGTCCATGGGTGGGAAATAAACCAAACTGAGAAGTAGGCAAAACCTAACTTCACAAATGGGCGACAACCGCCTGAAGGATGCGTCTGCCCAAGCTCGCATCTGCCGAAGCATGAGCATGCACTTGGTAGTGCTTCGAAAAGGTGTGCAGACTAGACCAAGTGGCAGCCTGACAAACCTGCTGAGCAGCTCTGGTCGAGTGCGCCCTAATCCCTGGCGGAGGGGGCACCTGAGAACACTGGTAGGCATCGGAGATGGCCGACCTAATCCAACGAGCTAGGGTCGGTTTAGAAGCCGAGAGACCCTTGCGCTGACCCGTGGTTAGCACAAAAAGTGAGGTGCACCGCCTAAAAGCGGCGGTGCGTGACACATAGATTCGGAGCGCCCGCACCAAATCCAAGGTATGCAACGCCTTCTCAAAGCGATGCACAGGGGCCGGACAAAGGGACAGGCAACAAAATGTCCTGGTTAAGGTGGAAAGAAGACACCACCTTAGGGAGAAAATCCGGAGTCGGACGGAGAACCACCTTGTCTTGGTGAAACACTAAAAAAGGTGACTCCGAAGAGAGCGCAGCCAAATCAGAGACTCTCCTGAGAGAAGTTATGGCTACTAGAAAAACCACTTTCTGTGAAAGTCTACACAAAGGAACCTCCCTAAGAGGCTCGAAGGGGGGTTTCTGTAAGGCCGTGAGGACCAGATTAAGATCCCAGGGATCCAAAGGCCGCCGGTAAGGAGGAATGAGGTGAGATGCGCCCTGCATGAAGGTGCGCACCTGAGCCAGTCGGGCGATACGCCGCTGGAATAATACCGACAGAGCCGACACCTGTCCCTTGAGGGAATTGAGGGACAGTCCTAGCTGCAGACCGGACTGTAGAAAGGACAGGATGGTCGGCAAGGAGAACGGCCAAGGAGCATGGCCGGAAGAGCGACACCAGGACAGGAAAATCTTCCAAGTCCTGTGGTAAATCTTGGCCGAGGAAGACTTCCGAGCCTGAGTCATAGTGGAGATGACCTCAGAAGGAATTCCTGAAGCCGTCAGGATCCAGGACTCAAGAGCCACGCCGTCAATCTGAGAGCCGCAGAATTCTGGCGGAAAAACGGACCTTGAGAGAGAAGGTCTGGGCGGTCCGGGAGATGCCACGGCATTTCTACGGACAGACGGAGCAGGTCTGGGTACCAAGCTCGCCTGGGCCAGTCTGGAGCAATGATTATGACCCGACAGCCCTCCATTCTGATCTTGCGCAGAACCCTGGGCAAGAGCGCTAGAGGGGGAAACACATAGGCCAGACGGAACTGGGACCAATCTTGAACCAGCGCGTCCGCTGCGAAGGCCTGAGGATCGTGGGAGCGAGCCACGTAAACCGGAACTTTGTTGTTGTGCCGGGATGCCATTAGATCCACTTCCGGAGTGCCCCACTTGCGGCAGATTGACCTGAACACTGCCGGATGCAGGGCCCACTCGCCGCTGTCCACGGTTTGACGGCTGAGATAATCGGCCTCCCAGTTTTCTACGCCTGGGATGTGGACTGCGGATATGTTGGACTTGGAGTCCTCCGTCCACTGAAGGATTCGTTGAACCTCCAACATCGCCAGGCGGCTGCGAGTCCCGCCCTGGTGATTGATGTAGGCAACCGCTGTCGCGTTGTCCGACTGGACTCGAATGTGCTTGCCCGCCAACAGGTGGTGAAAGGCTACGAGAGCTAGAAGAACAGCCCTGATTTCCAGCACATTGATCGAGAGGGCTGATTCGGACGGAGTCCAAGTGCCCTGTGCTCGGTGGTGGAGAAACACTGCTCCCCAGCCGGAGAGGCTGGCATCCGTGGTGAGGATCACCCAGGACGGAGTCAGGAAGGAGCGTCCCTGTGACAGAGAGAGGGGCCGAAGCCACCACTGAAGAGAGCTACTGGTCTGCGGCGACAGAGCCACTAGCCTGTGCAAGGAAGAGGTCCGCTTGTCCCAACAGCGGAGAATGTCCAGCTGCAGGGGACGCAGATGGAACTGGGCAAAGGGAACCGCTTCCATTGACGCCACCATCTGACCCAGCACCTGCATGAGGTGCCTGATGGAATGACGGCGGGACTTCAACAGAGAGCGCACCGCCAGATGAAGGGACTGCTGTTTGACTAAGGGCAGCTTCACAAGTGCCGGCAGAGTCTCGAATTGCATCCCTAGGTACGTAAGTTCCTGGGTCGGGGTCAAAGTGGACTTGGGCAGATTGACAAGCCACCCGAATTGAACAAGCGTGGCGAGAGTGAGCGAGACGCTCCGCTGGCCGTCTGCACTGGATGAGGCCTTGACTAGAAGGTCGCCCAGGTAGGGGATTACTGCCAACCCCTGGAGATGCAGGACCGCAACCACTGCTGCCATGACCTTGGTGAAAACACGAGGGGCCGTGGCTAACCCGAAGGGGAGAGCCACGAATTGGAAATGTTCCTCTCCGACTGCAAAGTGTAGCCAACGTTGGTGGGAAACCTCAATAGGCACATGCAGATACGCATCCCTGATGTCGATGGATGCTAGAAAATCTCCTTGGGTCATTGAGGCAATGACCGATCTCAGAGATTCCATGCGAAAGCGCCGCACCTGAACATGCTTGTTGAGAAGCTTGAGATCCAGGATGGGCCGGAAGGAACCGTCCTTCTTGGGGACTAGGAAGAGGTTTGAGTAGAAACCTCTGAACCGTTCCCGGGCGGGAACCGGAACAATTACACCGTTGGCCTGCAAGGATGCCACGGCCTGTGAGAAGGCGGCGGCTTTGGAGCAGGGGGGAATGGACAGAAAAAATCTGTTTGGCGGGCTGGAAGAAAATTCTATCCTGTAGCCGTGGGAGATGATATCCCGCACCCACTGATCGGAGACGTGCTGAAACCACACGTCGCCAAAGTGGGAGAGCCTGCCACCGACCAAGGACGTTGCTGGCGCAGCCAGATAGTCAAGAGGAGGCTGCCTTAGTGGCAGCGGCTCCTCTGTTCTTCTGAGGACGCGGCTTCGCGCGCCAGTTGGGTTTACGATCCTTGGCTGAGGTAGTGGACGAAGCTGAGGGCTTAGAGGATGACCAGTTAGAGGAACGAAAGGAACGAAATCTCGACTGGTTCCTGCCCTGGACAGGTTTCCTGGTTTTAGTTTGTGGCAAGGAAGTACTCTTCCCGCCAGTAGCTTCCTTAATAATTTCATCCAGTTGTTCACCGAACAGCCGGGACCCAGCAAAGGGGAGCCCAGCAAGGTACTTCTTAGAAGAAGCGTCTGCTTTCCACTCTCGAAGCCACAAAATCCTGCGGATCGCGAGAGAATTAGCGGAAGCCACCGCCGTGCGGTGAGCAGCCTCCAGAATGGCAGACATGGCGTAGGATGAAAAAGCCGAAGCCTGGGAAGTTAAGGCAACCATCTCGGGTATAGAGTCCCTGGCGAGGGAATGTATCTCCGCCAGAGAGGCAGAGACTGCCTTAAGAGCCCACACTGCTGCAAAAGACGGGGAGAACGAGGCTCCTGCCGCCTCATATACAGATTTGGCCAGAAGGTCAACCTGGCGGTCAGTGGGATCCTTAAGAGAGGTGCCATCGGCCACAGATACGACTGTCCGGGCTGAGATTCTAGACACCGGAGGGTCTACCTTAGGGGACTGAGCCCACTCCTTAACCACCTCTGGTGGAAAGGGAAAACGGTCATCAGAACTACGCTTTGAGAAGCGTTTGTCAGGACAGGCCCTGGGCTTGGTCACAGTGGCCTGAAAACTGGAGTGGTTAAAAAACGTACTCCTAGCTCTCTTAGGAGAGGTAAACTGGTGTATTTCTACCAGAGAGGCTTGTTCCTCTGACACTGGGGGATTGAGGTTCAGTACGGAGTTAATGGATGCAATCAAGTCACTAACATCCGCATCACCCTCAGATAAGTCAATGGGGTACATAGAGGTAGCGTCTGAGCCCACAGTAAAAGTATCCTCCTCGCCCTGCAATTCAGCTTGTGAATCAGAGCCGTGGGACGAGGAAGGAGAAGGGTCCCTGCATCTCCGTTTAGGAGGACGGGGTCCTAAAACATGCTCTGAGAGCTCTGCAGAGCTCGGAGCAGCAGAGGCGCCCTGAGAAGGGGGATGATGCATGGTCAGCAGAGTCCGGGACAGCTGTCCCATGGAGTCGGCAAAAGACTGGGAAATAGCTCTGGAAAAAGATGCTACCCAAGCCGGGGGTTCAGCCACCGGGGCTGGAGCAGCCGGAGGGACCCCTGAAGAGGCTCCAGGCTGAGGCACCACCATGTTAGAGCAGGCATCACAATGTGGATATGTGCTCGGTTCTGCAGAATGAGCTTACATGCAGTGCATATAGCGTACAGCTTAGCAGACTTGCTCCTAGTGACAGACATGCTGCTGAGGTGGAGACTCTGCAGTAAGAATACACTCGTGTAGAATGACCCCCTGAGAGTGTATAATAAAGCCCACAACCAGAGGTTGTGGCTTACCAGACCGTGTGTGCCCTCCGGATTCCACAGCTCGGACCCCCAGTGAAGCGTCTGCTTTCCAGGATGCAGCAGCTGCAGCAGCCAGCGCCGATCAGTGTGAGAACGCTGATAAAATGGCGTTGGAGTGAGGAGGGGGGGGCGGGGATTAGCCCAAGAGCGGGAAACCGGAGGGCCAAGGAGAGATACAGGGGAGGGAAACATCTCCTCAGAGAGGAGTGTCCTCCCCTCTGCTGAACGGCCGGTGGGCGGCGCCACACTGTTCCCCTGCATGAATGACATGCAGGGGAAGCTGAAACCGAAACTAGGCCGCAACTGAAGCCGGGGCCTAGATTTTTACATGCGGCCGACGAGCAGGCACCCTCGGCGCGGTTCTCAGGAAAAACCCAGAGAACCGGCCGGAATTCACAGCAAAGTCAAAAGACACACTCTCCCAATAATAAATGTTTTGAGACGCAGGGCCATGTCCCTGGGGGGATGTTAAGCGCTCCGTCCGGCAGGAACCTGACAGGGCTGCGGATGGAGACCGGTCTTCTGCAAAGCAGAGAGGACCGTGATAGCTCCCACTTCAAGCCAGAGCCTCAGAGGATGGTGAAGGAGCGCGGCATGTGAAGGCTCCAGCCTTGTAAAGTCAACCTTAACAGCACCGCCGACACAGTGGGGTGAGAAGGGACATGTCGGGAGTCCAGACTGGACCCGCTTTTCTTCCATATCTTTGAAATCAAAAAATCTTAAAAATTAAAAATCAGAGAATGCATGTGTGTGGGTGACCTCCTGAAACACAAAGCATTGAACTGGTTAGATTGTCATCCAGGGGGTGTATATAGCCCGGAGGGAGGAGCTACACGTTTGAGTGTAGTACTTTGTGTGTCCTCCGGAAGCAGAAGCTATACACCCATGGTCTGGGTCTCCCATAAGGAACGATGAAGAAAAAGTATTTAGTCAGCCACCAATTGTACAAGTTCTCCCACTTAAAAAGATGAGAGGCCTGTAATAACATCATAGGTAGACCACAACTATGAGAGACAAAATAAGGAAACAAATCCAGAAAATCACCTTGTCTGATTTGGCAAAATTTTTTTTTTTTTTTGCAAATTATGGTGTAAAATAAGTGTCATCTAAAAACATGCAAGATTTCTGGCTCACAGACCTGTAACATCTTTAAGAGGCTGCTCTGTTCTGCATTCAGTACCTGTAGTAATGTCGCCTGTTTGAACGTATTATCAGTATAAAAGACACCTGTCCACAACCTTCAAAACAGTCATACTCCAAACTCCACTATGGTGAAGACCAAAGAGCTGCCAAAGGACACCAGAAACAAAATTGTAGCCCTGCATCAGGCTGGGAAGACTGAATCTGCAATAGGCAAGCAGCTTGGTATGAAGAAATCAACTGTGGGAGCAATAATAAGAAAATAGAAGACGTAAAAGACCACTGATAATTTCCCTCGATCTGGGGCTCCACGCAAGATCTCGCCCCGTGGGGTCAAAATTATCACAAGAACAGTGAGCAAAAATCCCAGAACCACACAGGGGGACCTAGTAAATAGTTTTAGATGCAGCATGTCCTTTCCTGTGGAGCCACAGCGGCCCATGCCCAAGATCTCTGATCTCTATGAGGAAAACACTCTCGGCTTTGCAGCGTAAATTGACATGCTGCGGCTCAGGAAGCCACGCCGCATGTCAGTTTACGCTGCGGGAAAAACAAGCTTCTACTGTACAACGCAGCGTTTTGGACGTAGTGAAAACACGCTGCATCCAAAACGCTGTCATCACTGATTGTGCACCCTTATATTTCACTTCCTGGTACATTATGTTTTCTCAGATGCATTATCCTTTTATTAATTGCACAAGATTTTCAGTTATATTTGGTTGAGGGAATTATACGCTCTCAACAAAACTAGAAGTCTGGAAACAGTGCATTCCATATATATATATATATATATATATATATAAATAAATGAATAAATAAAGGTCAGTGGATGGGAGACTGACTATAGAAAAAAAATTCCTAAGTAAAATTGAAATATTAGTGTGGAGATAAAGGTAGCCTGAGCCCAGCATAAGCTTTTATAATTGTGTAACTGTTCTGGATGAACAACAAAAGATATTATTGTTGATCCTGATGTGTGGCCAAACAATACTATAGTCACATATGGGGCATAGCCACATTCAACCACTTTTTAACCTATTTTTCCTAGTGAAAATTGGAAATCTAGGGTTAAAACAATATTTTAGTGGTAAAAACGTAATTATTTTTTCTTCACCATCCATTAGTATAATATTTTGTGACAGCCTGTGGTATCCGTATGCTCACTGCACCCCACATTAATTCATTGAAAAGGTGCACTTTGTAAAATAGGGTGAGCTGTTGAGGATTGATTCTGCTCTGGCACTTCAGGCACCTGCAAACCATTCCAAGTAGAGTAAGGCAATGTGCGCACGTTGCGTATTTGCATGCAGTTACGCTGCGATCTGCACCGCAGCGTAACTGCATGCGTCCTGCGTCCCCAGCATAATCTATGAAGATTACACTGGGGAACAATTTGAAAAAAAAATTTCTGTTGAGTTAGGTTTTTCACCGGGACTATGTCAGATCTTGAGAAGAATGCTTGGTTATCATTCAAAGACGTCGTCAAGAACTTTCTTGGAAATATTCGTGCAAGTAATTACAAAGAAATTGTTCAGAAACTATTGTAGAGCTAAAAAGCGCTTGGTTGCAACATGAGTATTAAACTACATTTTCTGCATTGACATCTTGCCAACTTTACGGAAAATCTTGGTGCTGTTAGCGATGAGCAAGATTTGAAGGTTATGGAAGACCGTTACCAGGGTAGATGGGATGTACATATGATGGCTGACTATTGCTGGAGCATCAAACGTGATTGTCCTCAAGTTAAACACTCCAGAAAAAGCTATTAATGTACATTTTTACCTTAAATACTTGCATAATAATATATATATATATATATATATATTATATATATATATATATATATATATATATATATATATATATATCCTTTGTAAAAAAACATGATAGTGTTAAAAAACATATTTGTCATGCTATTTCTTATATATTTCATTTTTTGTTCATATTTGTACTATTTAAAAAAAAAAAAACTTTTTAGGTACAGTAGTTTACATATTTTTGAGAAGACAAAAATCCTATAGTTCAAAAACTTGACGTGATAGAGAAAAACTGAGATCATTTCTGGATTCAGCATCCAAAAATTAAGAACAGTTGTCTGACCTAACTCCTAAAAAATTGCGTTCCCCAGTGTTATGCAGGAGCCGTGTGCACGTGGCGTATTAGAGCGCAGCTGCTGCCCGAAACACGCGTTCTAAGAAGTGACATGTCACTTCTTTACTGCGCTCTGCATGCAGCCCCCGCTCTGTCTATGGGAGGGGCTGCAGTCAGAGCACATGGAATCGGCTTTTTTTTTTTTTCATTACGGACTCTTTCTGCAGCGATTTGAAACGCACGTGTGCTGTTCAAATCGCTGCAGAAATTTCTGCAGGGCAGAACGCTACGTGCGCACATAGCCTAAATCTGCACTACAATATGGTGCTCCTTCCCTTGTTCACTTTGAACTGTGCCTCAAAAGTAGTTCCCAATTACATGGAGGATATTGGTGCTAAGGAGAAATTACACATTCAAATGTGTGGTCCATTTTTTTATTCTTATCAGCCCTTATAAAACTTAAAATTTGGGGCTAAAACAAAATATTAGTAAAAAAAAAAAAAAATCAAGCAATATACGATGATTTGGGTCCACATAAACAGCTGCCAGAAGAATTTTATTTTCCAATAACTGTGTCTCTCTCCGTTTCATTGAAGCAGAAATGCCATCTGCGATTAAACCTCTTAGGGACAGGCAAAATAGCAAGTTCTTCCACTCCCTTATGATTTTTTAGTCATGGTAAATGGGTGATTTAAGCAATTCCTTCAATTCAGCCACCTGTGAGCATTGACCTTCATTTAGGGTTACCTGAGGGTTCGCCATAAATTTGAAAACATTATCTATGAGCTCAAAAACCTTTCAGGTGATGCGGGTTTTTTAAAAAGCTGATCTGCTTTGGAAGCTGAAAAACGTATCAACAAAAAAACGCCGCAAAACGCTGTGTTGTGAATGTAGCCTTAGATCAGGAATTGAACAGCCATTTAGGACATTTCATAACTTTCCCAAATTCCTATGAAAAAATATTCAGCATATTCTGCATTCAACTACTGTACACAATTTATTATATATTTTAGGAGTCGGAGTCAGTCCATTTTATACCGACTCCACAGCCCTGCCAAATCGTTCCATTTTGGTTTCATCTGACCAGAGCCCCTTCTTCCATATGTTTGGTGTGTCTCCCAGGTGGCTTGTTGCAACCTTTAAACAACACTTTTTATGGGTATCTTTGAGAAATGGCTTTTTCCTTGCCACTCTTCCATAAAGGTCAGATTTGTGTAGTGTACGACTGATTGTTGTCCTATGGACAAACTCTCCCACCTCAGCTGTAGATCTCTCCAGTTCATCCAGAGTGATCATGGGTCTCTTGGCTGCATCTCTGATCAGTCTTCTCCTTGTTTGAGATGAAAGTTTGTATGGACGGCCAGGTCTTGGTAGATTTTCAGTGGTATGATACTCCTTCCATTTCAATATGATTGCTTGCACAGTGCTCCTTGGGATGTTTAAAGTTTTGGAAATCTTTTTGTAACCAAATCTGGCTTTAAACCTCTCCAGAACAGTATCACGGACCTGCCTGTTGTGTACCTTGGTCTTCATGATGCTATCTGCGCTTTAAACATAACACTGAGACTGTCACAGAGAAGGTGCATTTATACAGAGACTTGATTACACACAGGTGGCTTATATTTATCATCATCGTCAGTCATTTAGAACAACATTGGATCATTCAGAGATCCTCAATGAACTTCTGGAGTGAGTTTGCTGCACTGAAAGAAAGGGGGACGAATAATATTGCACGCCCCACTTTTCAGTTATTTTTTTTTTTAAAAAAAAGTTTAAAATAAGCAATAAATTTCATTCAACTTCACAATTGTGTCCCACTTCTTGATTCTTCACCGTAACATTAAAATGTTTATCTTTATGTTTGAATCCTGAAATGTGGGAAAAGGTTGAAAAATTCAAGGGAGCCGAATACTTTCACAAGGCACTGTATGCTGTATTTACTACTATTACCCTTTTTGAAAATTAAAAATTTGGGGCAAAATAAATATTTTATTGGAAAAAAAAAAAAAAAGTTGATTCACAGCTCAATATTATACAATTTCATGAAGCAATTGTGCTCCTTCCCTTTCCAGCTTTGCTGCGTGCCAAATTAGTTTTCCACCACATGTGGGTTATTGGTCTACTCAGGAGAAAAAGGGTCTTACTATTTTTTGCACAGTTGCTCCTGTGACCCTTGTTAAAATAAAACATATTGGGGCTAAAGCATTATTTGTGGGGAAAAAGTAAATTTTTCATTTTTTTCCCTTCCACATTACTTTAATACCTCTGAAGGACCTAAAAAAACTTCTTGAATGTGGTTTTGAGCACTTTGAGAGGTGCAGTTTTTAAAATTGTGTCACTTCTGGGTATTGTCTGTCACATAGGACCTTTAGGCTAGGTTCGCACACTGCGTCTTTTTGACGCTGCGTTTGTGCGTTTTTGGCCGCTAAAAACGCACAAAAACGCACCTGTGTCGAAAAAACGCATCAAAAAACGCATGCGTTTTTGCCGCGATTTGGTGCGTTTTTGGCTGCGTTTTGGATCTCTGCATTTTGCTGCGTTTTTCCAAAGCATTGCATGGGCGGAAAACGCAGAAAAACGCAGGAAAGAACTGACATGTCCATTTTTTTTTTTAACTCAAAAACGGAGGTAAAAAAACCAGATGTGTGCGGACAGCAAAAATAAAAACTCATAGACTTTGCTGGGGAAGCAAAGTCCTGCAGTTTTAAGGCCAAAAACGCACCCGAAAAACGCGCAAAAACGCCGCGAAAAACGCACTGTGCGCACATAGCCTTAAAGTCACTTCAAATGTGATGTTGGCCCCCCAAAAAAAAAAAAATGGTTTTGTAAATTTTGTTGGAAAAATGACAAATTGCTGATAACTATTTAAACCTAACTTACTGACAAAAAAATATAGATATATTTAAAAAATGGTGCATATGTAAGGTAGACATATGATGAATGTTATTTATTAAAAAATTTATGTCGTAATTATCTGGTTTAACCCCTTAACGACCTTGGACGTACTGAGTACGTCATGGTGACATGGTGCTAAACGACCCATGACGTACTCAGTACGTCATGGCGAAATCGCGGTCCCGGAGCCCCGGGGAGTGAAATTTGTTTACTTAAACAGTAGATTCGGGAAGGAGGGGACCTCTGCCTGACCTCAGGAGGGGTGGTGCCTCCTCCCCGAACCTACAGAGGCTGTGATTGGCTGACGAACGCCGCTCAGCCAATTACAGCCACTGTAATGTTCCAGCCATTGAAAATGGCTGGAACATTTAAATCCAGCCCTGATCAGTGCTGCTGTAGCACTGGCCATTGGCTGGAGCTGGGTGATCGATGCTTCACCCGCCCCCAGCTCTGATTGGAGAGACCGGTCTTGTGACCGCTCTCTCCAATCAATGTGGATCTGCGGCCTGTGACCGTCCCTGGAAGCCGAGGCGAGCGGTAAGTTGTTGTCCCCGCCGCCCGCCCCTGTCCCCGATCGCCCCGCCGCTGCTCCCGCTTCACCGCTGTCCCCGCCGCTGCTCCCGCTTCACCGCCGCTGTCTCCGATCGCCCCGCCGCTGCTCCCGCTTCACCGCCGCTGTCTCCGATCGCCCCGCCGCTGCTCCCGCTTCACCGCTGTCTCCGATCGCCCCGCCGCTGCTGCCGCTGTCTCCGATCGCCCCGCCGCTGCTCCCGCTTCACCGCTGTCCCCGCCGCTGTCTCCGATCGCCCCGCCGCTGTCTCCGATCGCCCCGCCGCTGCTGCCGCTGTCTCCGATCGCCCCGCCGCTGCTGCCGCTTCACCGCTGTCCCCGCCGCCATGCTCCAGATGCACCGCTGTCCCCGCCGCCATGCTTCCGATGCACCGCTGTCCCCGCCGCCATGCTCCCGATGCACCGCTGTCCCCGCCGCCATGCTCCCGATGCACCGCTGTCCCCGCCGCCATGCTCCCGATGCACCGCTGTCCCCGGCGCCATGCTCCCGCTTCACCGCTGTCCCCGCCGCCATGCTCCCGATGCACCGCTGTCCCCGCCGCCATGCTCCCGATGCACCGCTGTCCCCGCCGCCATGCTCCCGATGCACCGCTGTCCCCGCCGCCATGCTCCCGATGCACCGCTGTCTCCGCCGCCATGCTCCCGATGCACCGCTGTCTCCGCCGCCATGCTCCCGCTCCACTGCTGTCCCCGCCGCCGCTCCCGATCCACCGCTGTCCCCGCCGCCATGCTCCCGATGCACCGCTGTCCCCGCCGCCATGCTCCCGATGCACCGCTGTCCCCGCCGCCATGCTCCCGATGCACCGCTGTCCCCGCCGCCATGCTCCCGATGCACCGCTGTCCCCGCCGCCATGCTCCCGATGCACCGCTGTCCCCGCCGCCATGCTCCCGCTCCACCGCTGTCCCCGCCGCCATGCTCCCGATGCACCGCTGTCCCCGCCGCCATGCTCCCGATGCACCGCTGTCCCCGCCGCCGCTCCCGATCCACCGCTGTCCCCGCCGCCATGCTCGCCACTGTCCCCGCACCCACCTTTTTCAGCCGCTGCTGCCCCCGAATCGGCCCCCACTGTTCCCGATCGGCGGCCGCCGCCGCCTCCTTCATCGGCTGCCCCTTCTTCTCCATCGCCACACCACCTATCCCTCCATGTGCTGCAAGCCACCCTCCCCCCACGTGGGGGGAGGGTGGCTTGCAGCACATGTGGGGGGAGGGTGGCTGGCTTGCAGCACATGTGGGGGGAGGGTGGCTGGCTTGCAGCACATGTGGGGGGAGGGTGGCTGGCATGTGCTGCAAGCCAGCCACCCTCCCCCCACATGTGCTGCAAGCCAGCCACCCTCCCCCCACATGTGCTGCAAGCCAGCCACCCTCCCCCCACATGTGCTGCAAGCCAGCCACCCTCCCCCCACATGTGCTGCAAGCCACCCTCCCCCCACATGTGCTGCAAGCCACCCTCCCCCCGGGGCCCCCCCTCCTCCATGTGCCATCTCTCTCTCCCATCAGACTCTGCCCCCCTCCCCGATCTGCTGCCTGCTCTCTCCCATTTTCCATCTACTGCCCCCTCTCACCCTCCTCGATCTGTTGCCTCCTTCATCTGCTGCCTCTTCTGTCTGCTGTGATCCTGCTGCCTAGATCCATCCTGTAAGGTAGGTATCCCCATCTCGCCTTCCCCCCCCCCCATCCTCTGCCGCTCCTCCATCCGCTGCGCCATTTCCCATCCATCCGCTGCGCCATTTCCCATCCATCCGCTGCGCCTTTTCCCCATCATCCATCCGCTGCGCCCTTTCCCATCCTCTGCCGCTCCTCCACCCGCTGTGCCCTTTCCCATCTTCCATCCGCTGCGCCCTTTCTCATCTGCCGCCCCGCCCTCTCGCATCGCATTATCCAGCGCAGTTGCTCGCTTCCAGACTGCAGTGGATGATGCGATGCGAGACTCGTGCATTGCTCTCACATTTGGCACTGGTCTTAGTGGCAGGCGCTCTTTTTTTTTTTTTTTTTTTTACTGATGTCTGTATTTTTTATTTCGCCAAACTAATTTTTTTTGTATGGGGGGGGGTCTAGTTTCCAAAATGGGATCACATGTGCACATGTGGGGGAGCTCCATTGTTTAGGCACCTCAGGGGGTCTCCAAATGAAACATGGCGTCTGCTAATAATTCCAATCAATTTTACTGTGAAATGGCGCCCCTTCTCTTCTGAGCCCCGCCGTACACCCAAACAATTGATTTCCACCACATATGAGGTACCTGTGTACTCAGGAGAAATTGCACAATACATTTTATGGTGCATTTTTTCCTGATACCCTGTGGAAAAAAAAGCTACCTGTTTGAAAAAACAATTTTGTGGTAAAAAAAAAGAATAAAATATTTTCACGGCTGAACATTACAAACGTTTGTGAAGCCTCCAGGGGTTCAAAGTGCTCACTAAACAGCTAGATAAATTCCATGAGGGGTCTAGTTTCCAAAATGGGGTCAATTGTGGGGGAGCTCCATTGTTTAGGCACTTCAGGGGGGTCTCCAAATGAAACATGGCGTCCGCTAATAATTCCAACCAATTTTGCTGTGAAATGGCGCTCCTTGCCTTCCGAGTCCTGCTGTGTGCCCAAACATTTGATTACCACCACATATGGGGTATCTGCGTACTCAGGAGAAAATGCACAATAAATTTTATGGTGCATTTTTTCCTGATACCCTTGTGATAAAAAAGCTACCTGGTTGAAGCAACAGTTTTGTGGTAAAAAAATTTTTTTTTCTTTTCACGGCTCAACGTTATAAACTTCTGTGAAGCCCCCAGGGGTTCAAAGTGCACATCAAACATCTAGAAAAAATATTTGAGGGCTCTAGTTTCCAAAATGGGGTCATTTGTGGGGGAGCTCCATTGTTTAGGCACCTCAGGGAGTCTTCAAACCCGACATGGTGTCCGCTAATGAGTGCAGCTAATTTTGCACTCAAAAATTCAAATGGCGCTCCTTGCCTTCCGAGTCCTGCTGTGTGCCCAAACATTTGATTACCACCACATATGGGGTATCTGCGTACTCAGGAGAAAATGCACGATACATTTTATGATGCATTTTTCCTGATACCCTTGTGAAAATACTAATTTTTATGGCTAAAGTAACATTTTTGTGTTAAAAAAGTAAAATTTTCATTTTTTCGTCTACATTGCTTTGGTTGCTGTGAAGCTCCTAAAGGGTTAATAAACTTCTTGGATGTGGTTTTGAGCAGAGTGAGGGGTGCAGATTTTAGAATTGGGTCACTTTTGGGTATTTTCTGTCGCCTAGGTTTCTCAAATCACTCCAAATGTGATGTGGTACCTAAACAATTTTTTTTTGTAAATTTTGTTGGAAAAATGAGAAATTGGTGATGAACTTTGAACCCTTCTAACTTCCTAACGGAAATTTTTTTTTTCAAAAATTGCGCTGGTGTAAAGTAGACATGTGGGAAATGTTATTTAGTAACTTTTTTGTGTGACATATCTCTCAGATTTATGGGCATAAAATTTCAAATTTTGAAAATTGCTAAATTTTCACAATTTTCGCCAAATTTCCGAAATTTTCACAAATAAACGCAAAACATATCGGCCTAAATTTACCACTGACATGAAGTACAATATGTCACGAAAAAACAATCTCAGAATCGCCAGGATCCGTTGAAGTGTTCCAGAGTTATAACCTGTCAAAGTGACACTTGTCAAAATTGCAAAAAATGGCCGGGTCTTTAAGGTGAAAACAGGCTGGGGGCTGAAGGGGTTAAGAGAATAAAAATCCAAAGTTCAAAAATTGCAAAATTTTAACTTTTTTTTAAAAATGTTTATATTTTCACAAGTCATATAGAAAAAAATTTATCATGATCGTGAAGTGCAATATGTACAAAAAAAATCTCAGAATCGCTGGGAAATGTTGAAGAGTACACTGGTCAGAATTGTAAATTACCTGGTCAGGAAGGCGAAAACAGGCTTGGGGGATGGGGGGGGGGGGGGATGAAGAGCATCCACTTTTCATCATTTTAAAACCGATATGGCCCCTTTCACACATCAGTCTTTTGCCATCAGTCACAATCAGTTTTCTCGACGGATCTGTCCCAGATTGTGGAAAAACTGATGAGACGGATCCATTGATAAAACAGATAATATTTATTCATTTATATAGCGCTATTAATTCCACAGCGCTTTACATACATTGGCAACACTGTCCCCATTGGGACTCACAATCTAAATTCCCTATCTGTATGTTTTAGGAGTGTGGGAGGAAACCGGAGAACCCGGAGGAAACCCACGCAAACACAGGGAGAACATACAAACTCCTTGCAGATGTTGTCCTGGGTGGGAATCGAACCCAGGACCCCAGCGCTGTAAGACTGCAGTGCTAACCACTGAGCCACTGTGCCGCCCACATTGCATATTTATTCAGCCCAACAGTGTTTTTACACCCCATCTGAGCATGCTCAGTTAAAAAAAAAAATAGATCCGTTGCCAGATTCAGTCATTTGACGGATGACGTCGGATCCTGAACCCATAGGCTTCCATTCTACCAAACGATGGACAGCGACGGATCCGTTGCTGTCTGTTTTTCCGATGTACACAAAAAACGTTACTGTGGACGTCATCTCCGTCCGACGGACAAACAGTTTTCGACGGGTCCGTTGAACGACGGATGAAACGTGAGGCCATCCATCGCAATCCGTTGCTAATACAAATAAATGAGAAAAAAAACTGATCCAGCGGCATCAGTCGCTCGATCCGTTTTTTTTCAAAATTTGATGGATTGTGACTGATGGTAAAAAAATGATGCGTGAAAGGGACCTAGCACCAGAAAAAAAAATAAAAATTAGATCAGTTTCAAATGGCTGAATTCTGGGCATGTGAACTTAGCCTAATGCTAAGTGTATTACGATCCAAGCACGGACCATGATGTACAGACTTCCTGCGGGTCTCTTTACCCGAACTGGACAGCCTCATATGCAGGGCACATAAGTTATATTGATTATATTAACAGGGAAAACTTTTTTTTTCTATTGCTTTTTTTTTTTGCATTGGACAATGGATAACATACAACGTGTAACTGATACTTGACCACATACAGTTAGTTGTCTCACAAATCACCATTACTGATGTTTTTAAGTGAACACACAAAAGTATGTAGCCTACCAAAAGATTTTTCTGACACATGGCTATTTGCCTACATGTTTTTTTTCAATGGGGCATATAAAGAGCTTTATGCCACACTATCGATAAATTGTAAGCTTTCGAGTAGGGCCCTCATCCCTCATGTAACTGGTTAACTATATGTTACTTTGTATTGTTTTTATTGTCCACATGTCCCCGTCTAATTGTAAAGTGCTGCGGAATATGTTGGCGCTATAAAAATAAAATGTATTATTATGGTAAATAACAGGCCACTTGTAGTTCGATCACTTTAGAATTGTGCCAATATGCCTTCAAAAAAGAGAATTTTGTTTACTTACCGTAAATTCTTTTTCTTATAGTTCCGTATTGGGAGACCCAGACAATGGGTGTTTAGCTTCTGCCTCCGGAGGACACACAAAGTACTACACTTAAAAGTGTAGCTCCTCCCTCTGAGCCTATACACCCCCTGGAGAACCAGATCTAGCCAGTTTAGTGCAAAAGCTGAAGGAGAATAGCCACCCACAAGTAAAACAGAGCAAGAACCGGAACAACCGGAGACTCTGTCCACGACAACAGCCGGTGATAACACGCGGAACAAGAAATTGCCAACAGGCAACAGGGAGGGAGCTGGGTCTCCCAATACAGAACTATAAGAAAAAGAATTTACGGTAAGTAACAAAATTCTCTTTTTCTTTATCGTTCTTATGGGAGACCCAGACAATGGGACGTCTCAAAGCAGTCCATGGGTGGGAATAAACAAAAACTAAGAAGTAGGCGAAGCCTAACTTCACAAATGGGCGACAGCCGCCTGAAGGATGCGTCTGCCCAAGCTCGCATCTGCCGAAGCATGAGCATGTACTTGGTAGTGCTTTGAAAAGGTATGCAGGCTAGTCCAAGTGGCAGCCTGACAGACTTGTTGAGCCGTAGCCTGGTGCCTGAAAGCCCAAGAGGCACCGACAGCTCTGGTCGAGTGTGCCTTGATCCCCGGCGGGGGAGGCACCTGAGAACACTGATAGGCATCCGAAATGGTCGACCTAATCCAACGGGCTAAGGTCGGCTTAGAAGCAGAAAGGCCCTTGCGCCGACCTGTGGTTAGCACAAAAAGAGAGGTGCACCGCCTAAGAGCAGCAGTGCGAGACACATAGATCCGGAGAGCACGCACCAGATCCAGAGTATGCAACGCTTTTTCAAAGCGATTAACAGGAGCCGGACAAAAGGAAGGTAGGGTAATGTCCTGGTTAAGGTGGAAAGGGGAGACCACCTTAGGAAGAAAGTCCGGAGTCGGACGGAGAACCACCTTGTCTTGATGAAAAACCAAAAAAGGTGACTCCGAAGAGAGCGCAGCCAAATCGGAGACTCTCCTGAGGGAAGTTATGGCCACTAGAAAGACCACTTTCTGTGAAAGACGAAACAAAGAAACCTCCCTAAGAGGCTCAAAGGGGGGTTTCTGCAAAACCGTGAGAACCAAACTGAGGTCCCAGGGATCCAAGGGCCGCCGGTAAGGTGGAATGATGTGAGACGCGCCCTGCATGAAGGTGCGAACCTGAGCCAGCCGGGCGATACGCCGCTGGAACAGCACTGACAGAGCCGAGACTTGTCCCTTGAGAGAGTTGAGGGACAGTCCCAGCTGCAGACCGGACTGTAGAAAGGACAGAAGGGTCGGCAAGGAAAAAGGCCAAGGAGGATGGCCGGAAGAGCGACACCAGGACAGGAAAATTTTCCAAGTCCTGTGATAGATCTTGGCGGAGTAAGACTTACGGGCCCGAGTCATAGTGGAGATGACTTCAGGAGGAATACCAGAAGCCGTCAAGATCCAGGACTCAAGAGCCACGCCGTCAATCTGAGAGCCGCAGAATTGTGGCAGAAAAACGGACCTTGTGAGAGAAGGTCTGGACAGTCCGGAAGATGCCACGGCACCTCTACAGACAGATGGAGCAGGTTTGGGTACAAAGCTCGCCTGGGCCAGTCCGGAGCAATGAGGATGACTCGACGGCCCTCCATTCTGATCTTGCGCAGGACTCTGGGCAAGAGAGCTAGAGGGGGAAACACGTAGGACAGATGAAACTGGGACCAGTCTTGAACCAGAGCGTCTGCGGCGAATGCCTGAGGATCGTGGGAGCGAGCCACGTAAACGGGAACTTTGTTGTTGTGACGGGATGCCATTAGGTCCACGTCCGGAGTGCCCCATTTGCGGCAGATTGACTGAAAAACTGCCGGGTGCAGGGACCACTCGCCACTGTCCACGGTTTGACGGCTGAGATAATCTGCCTCCCAGTTTTCCACGCCTGGAATGTGGACTGCGGATATGGTGGACTTGGAGTCCTCCGCCCATTGAAGGATGCGTTGTACCTCCAACATTGCCAGGCGGCTGCGTGTCCCGCCATGGTGATTGATGTAGGCAACCGCTGTCGCGTTGTCTGACTGGACTCGGATGTGCTTGCCCGCCAACAGGTGGTGAAAAGCTAGGAGAGCCAGAAGCACGGCTCTGGTTTCCAGCACATTGATCGAAAGGGCTGACTCGGAGTCCAAGTGCCCTGCGCTCGGTGGTGGAGACATACCGCTCCCCAGCCGGATAGACTGGCATCCGTGGTGAGGATCACCCAGGACGGGGCCAGAAAGGAGCGTCCCTGAGAGAGAGAGAGGGGCCGAAGCCACTACTGAAGAGAGCTCCTGGTCTGTGGCGACAGAGCCACTAACCTGTGCAAGGAGGAAGGCCGCTTGTCCCAACAGCAGAGAATGTCCAGCTGCAGGGGACGCAGATGGAACTGGGCAAAGGGAACAGCCTCCATGGACGCCACCATCTGACCCAGCACCTGCATCAGGCGCCTGAGGGAATAACGGCGGGGCCTCAGCAGAGAGCGCACCGCCAGTTGAAGGGACTGCTGTTTGACTAAGGGCAACTTCACAAGTGCCGGCAGAGTCTCGAACTGCATCCCTAGGTACGTGAGACTCTGGGTCGGAGTCAGAGTGGATTTGGGAATATTGACAAGCCACCCGAATTGGGCTAGAGTGGCGAGAGTGAGCGAGACACTGCGCTGACAGTCTGCGCTGGATGAAGCCTTCACTAGAAGGTCGTCCAGGTAAGGAATCACTGCCAACCCCTGGAGGTGCAGAATCCCAATCACTACTGCCATGACCTTGGTGAATACCCGAGGGGCCGTGGCTAACCCGAAGGGGAGAGCCACGAATTGGAAATGTTCCTCTCCGATTGCAAAACGTGGCCAACGCTGGTGTGAAACTGCAATTGGCACATGCAGATAGGCATCTCTGATGTCGATGGATGCCAGGAAATCCCCTTGGGTCATTGAGGCAATGACTGATCGCAGAGACTCCATGCGAAAATGCCGCACCTGAACATGCTTGTTGAGAAGCTTGAGATCCAGGATGGGCCGGAAGGAACCGTCCTTTTTGGGGACTAGGAAGAGATTTGAGTAGAAACCTCTGAACCGTTCCCGGGCGGGAACCGGTACAATTACTCCGTTGGCCTGCAAGGACGCCACGGCCTGCGAGAAGGCGGCGGCCTTGGAGCAGGGGGGAGTTGACAGAAAAAATCTGTTTGGCGGGCTGGAAGAGAATTCTATCCTGTAGCCGTGGGAGATGATATCCCGCACCCACTGATCGGAGACGTGTTGAAACCACGCGTCGCCAAAGTGGGAGAGCCTGCCACCGACTAAGGATGTTGCTGGAGCAGCCAGATAGTCACGAGGACGCTGCCTTGGTGGCAGCACCTCCTGCGGTCTTTTGGGCGCCAGTTGGATTTCTGGTCCTTGGCTGAGTTAGTGGACGAGGCCGAGGGCTTAGAGGACGACCAGTTGGAGGAACGAAAGGAACGAAACCTCGACTGATTCCTGCCCTGGACAGGTTTCCTGGTCTTGGTTTGTGGCATGGAAGTACTCTTCCCGCCAGTAGCTTCCTTAATAATTTCATCCAGCTGTTCACCGAACAGCCGGGACCCAGCAAAAGGGAGTCCAGCAAGGTACTTCTTTGAAGAAGCATCTGCCTTCCACTCTCGAAGGCACAAGATCCTGCGGATAGCGAGGGAATTAGCCGAAGCCACCGCAGTGCGGTGAGAAGCCTCCAGCATGGCAGACATGGCATAGGATAAAAAAGCTGAAGCTTGGGAAGTTAAGGTAACCATTTCGGGCATAGATTCCCTGGCGAGGGAATGCATCCCCTCTAGAGAAGCAGAGATGGCTTTGAGAGCCCACACTGCTGCAAAAGTCGGGGAGAACGAGGCCCCTGCCGCTTCATATACAGATTTGGCCAGAAGGTCAATCTGGCGGTCAGTGGAATCCTTAAGAGAGGTGCCATCAGCCACCGATACAACGGTCCGGGCTGAGAGTCTAGACACCGGGGGGTCTACCTTTGGGGAATGAGCCCACTCCTTGACCACCTCAGGTGGAAAGGGAAAACGGTCATCAGAACCACGCTTTGGGAAGCGTTTGTCAGGACAGGCCCTGGGCTTGGTCACAGCGGCCTGAAAACTGGAGTGGTTAAAGAACACACTCTTTGCCCTTTTAGGCGAGGTAAACTGGTGCTTTTCTGCCAGAGAGGGTTGTTCCTCTGATACTGGCGGATTGAGATCCAGTACAGAATTAATGGACGCAATCAAATCACTAACATCTGAGTCACTTTCGGACAGATCAATGGGGTACATGGAGTTAGCCTCCGAGCCCCCCGTAAAGGCATCCTCCTCGTCCTGCGAGTCAGCTCCTGAATCAGAGCCGCGGGACGAGGAAGGAGAGGGAACCCTGTGTCTCTTCTTAGAAGGACGGGGTCTGGGACCAGATGATGAATCCTCTGTGAGCTCCGGTCCTGAGAGACCCCTAGCAGCAGAGGCACCCTGTGAAGGGGGCTTATGCATATTCAGCAAAGTCCTGGACAGAAGTCCCATGGAGTCGGCAAAAGACTGGGAGATAGACCTAGAAAAGGATTCTACCCAAGCCGGGGGTTCAGCCACAGGAGCAGGAGCAGCCTGAGAGACCACTGGGAGTGAGACTCCAGGCTGAGGCACCATCAGGTTAGAGCAGGCATCACAATGTGGATAGGTGCTTGATTCAGGCAGTAGGAGCTTACATGCAGTGCATACCGAATACAGCTTTGGTGCCTTGCTCCTCGTGTGAGACATGCTGCTGGAGTGGGGGCTCTGCCAGAGAATGACCCCCAGAGAGTATATACAGAGGTCCACAACCAGAGGTTGTGGCTTACCAGACCGCTGGAGCGGTGTTGTGTGCCCTCCAAATCCCGAAGCCCGGACCCCCAAGCACAGCACCTCAGCAGGGATGCTGCAGACTAGCGCTGCAATGACTGATCGCAGGGGGAACGCTGAGAAAATGGCCGCCGGAGCGAAGAGAGGGGGCGGGACTTGCTTGGGAGCGGGATCTGGAGGGCCATAGAGACCTACAGGGGAGGGGACATACACTGCAGTGAGGAGTGTCCCTCCCCTGTGCAGAACGGCCGCCAGGCGGAGCCGAGCGTGTCCCTCTGCATGAGTGACATGCGAGGGCAGAGAAACCAAAACTAGGCCTCCGGCGAAGCCGGGGCCTAAATTTGAGCGGTGCGGCAGGCGCCATCGGCGCGGTTCTCAGGCGACAGCCAGAGAACCCGCCGGAAATGTCATAAAACACAATCAGCACACTCTCCCACAACAATAAAGTACAGGGACCCCCAATATATAAACGCCTCAGGTACTTAGCTTGCTGAGACGCAGGGTTCCAAGTCCCTGGGGATGAGTGCTCCGGTCCAGCAGGATCCTGAAGGGCTGCGGATGGAGACCGGTCTCCTGCCAAGCATGGAGAACAGTGCTGGCTCCCACTTCAAGCCAGAGCCTAGGAGGGATGGTGAAGGAGCGCGGCATGTAAGGCTCCAGCCTTGGAATCAACCTTAACAACACCGCCGACACAGTGGGGTGAGAAGGGACATGCCGGGGGTCCACTTGGACCTGCTTTTCTTCAAACTCTTTCCAAAAATCAAAAATCAGATGAGAATGCATGTGTGGATGTATGCCTCCTGAACACAAAGCGATAAACTGGCTAGATCTGGTTCTCCAGGGGGTGTATAAGCTCAGAGGGAGGAGCTACACTTTTAAGTGTAGTACTTTGTGTGTCCTCCGGAGGCAGAAGCTAAACACCCATTGTCTGGGTCTCCCATAGGAACGATAAAGAAATACATGTTCAGCCTCACAAATGAGGAGTAGTCAGTGGTGACAGCTATTCCAATGCTTTCATTATAAGGGCCAGTACAAAATCAACCTTGTGGATTGATCCCTTTCTCTATATCCTATGTGTAAGGGGGTTAGTGATCCAGGCAGGAAGGGGTGTGTGTATGGAGGAGGATGGGTCCCTGCAAAGTGAGTATGCCTCATTTTTTTATTTTCCAAACAATTCATGATTAAAAAAAGAATACCGGTATACACATATTTAACTATCCCTTTAACATTTTCAATTTAGGATTTAAAAATCTAGGACACTTAAAGGGTTGTGGTATCTCCATACTGCTGTACACAACACAGTAGTAGCGGCTACAATTGCAAATGGCAATTAAAGAAAAAACAGAATCTGCTCTACTCTTTCTGAGAAGAGACTTATAAAGTGCTGTGTGCAGAAAACACTATTGTTTAACGCAAGTGTGCCAGCAAGAATAAATTATCAGTGGTGCAATGGATTGCTAGCATGGTATTGAGAGTCCAGACCTTGGAAATCACAGATCATTCATTAGTAGTTTGAAGAATTATTCCATGCATAAGGACCTTTTACTATTTAGTTGTTTGTGTTTACTGTTATTAGTGGTTAATGTTCACATGTAGGGATTTACACACAAAAACAGAGTCGAAGTAATTTGCTTGAATAAATTCTCAAAATAATCCAATGCCATCATTGTCTAACCTATAAAATAACTTTGCCAACAAAATCCCAATGAATGCAACAAAAATGATTGAAAGTGAACATTGATTAAGAAGATTGTGGGAATAATCACAAGGAAGGTTTGTAGAAATTTCTGTGAGTCCTGATTTAATTTGAACAGGGCTTGAAGAAATCCATGTGCTTCCTGCAGAAATAACCCTACCCAGATGTATGGAACAGATTGTAAGGAAGAAGTGAATTCCTCCTAAGAGATGAGTTGTAATGAGCTTTAAGTTGTCATGCAGACGAGGCTGGATTATTGTCTGAATTCTCATTATGTATAAACAAGCATTTCATTTTGCTTGATATATGTATATAATCTTATAGAAGATACATAAGAATTCTGGGTACCTCTGCACCCTGCTGGCCACTACTAGATGCTGCTTATAAAACTCCACTCTTGGCGCTCTGCCACGTTCCCCTGTGTTTGTTCACTAAAGGAACATTAGCTGAAGGCTGTAGTGTCAGCACTTCCCAGCTAGACTAAAATGTAGAGCGTCTGCTACAAGAAGAGACTATCAAGCCAATGTGCAGATTGAACATACAAGGGAAATGCAACTTTACACAATCTCCCCAGTATTTAAAGGCAACCTGGCAGCAGTCAAGCTGCGGGGAGCGGGTCAAGGAGAAGCTGCCTGGCATCTGCTGTGTACAGGTCATTGAAACCCAGAGCTTTCCAAAGTGTGGTTTGTTTTTTTTCTTAAATGCAGCAACGTGTCAGAATAAAAAGCATAGATGAAAGCAATAATGCAGCCAATGATTAATTCATACTGCCCATAGCAGGAACAACATGAATCTGTAGGCAGGTTCCCTTTAAGACAAGCCTAGTATGAACAATTTATACGTATGCTCTTTCTTTTATGCAGAGTCTCCCATGTAAGATTTCCCAGCAAGCGAACAATGACCAACTGAATACAGCCTGAGCGCAGCTCACTGGCAGCGTTCTCATAGGCAGGGGCACCCGTGGTGTTTTCTAATTCTCGTAAACACAACTGAAGAGTTATTTTTATCCTGTGTGTGAAATAAAGATCAGACAGCATTTGCAGGCAGATTTCAATTTGCATTGTGTAAATAAAGTGTTAGAGCAGACACACTCGGGGTACGTGCTCACTAGGAGTTTTACTTGCGTTTTTGATGCTGCATATTTTTGCTGCATCCAAAATCCAGTTTACGGTACAAGCAAAGTGGATGGTATGAATAGAAATCTCACGTCCACTGTGCTTTTTTACACTGTACAAACTCCCCAGCGATGCGGTATTCCAATCCGCAGCATGTCAATGTCTCTTAAGGTGGTGTCTCACACAGCGACAACGACGTCGCTGCTACGTCACCATTTTCTGTGACGTTGCAGCGACGTCCCATCGCTGTCGCTGTGTGTGGCATCCAGCAACGAGCTGGCCCCTGTTGTGGGGTCGTTGCTCGTTGCTGAATGTCCAGCTTCATTTTTTCGTCGTCGTTCTCCCGCTGTGACGCACACATCGCTGTGTGTGACAGCGAGAGAGCGACGAAATGAAGCGAGCAGGGAGCAGGAGCCGGCGTCTGGAAGCTGCGGAAAGCTGTAACCAAGGTAAACATCGGGTAACCAAGGGAAGACCTTTCCCTGGTTACCCGATATTTACCTTCGTTACCAGCCTCCGCCGCTCTTGCTGCTAGTGCCGGCTCCTGCTCTCTGCACATGTAGCTGCAGTACACATCGGGTAATTAACCCCATGTGTACTGTAGCTAGGAGAGCAAGGAGCCAGCGATGAGCAGTGTGCGCGGCTCCCTGCTCTCTGCACATGTAGCGATGTTATGATCGCTGCTGCATCGCTGTGTTTGACAGCTAAGCAGCGATCATAACAGCGACTTACAAGGTCGCTGTTACGTCACAGAAAATGGTGACGTAACAGCGATGTCGTTGTCGCTGTCGCTATGTGTGAACCCAGCTTTAGGCAGGCTTTGCACACTACGACATCGCAGGTGCGATGTCGGTGGGGTCAAATTGAAAATGACGCACTTCCGGCATTGCATGCGACATCGTAGTGTGTAAAGGCTCGATGATACGATTAACGAGCGCAAAAGCGTCGTAATCGTATCATCGGTGCAGCATCGGCGTAATCCATGATTACGCTGACGCGACAGTCCGATGTTGTTCCTCGTTCCTGCGGCAGCACACATCGCTGTGTGTGAAGCCGCAGGAGCGAGGAACATCTCCTACCGGCGTCACTGCGGCTTCCGTAGGATATGCGGAAGGAAGGAGGTGGGCAGGATGTTTACATCCCGCTCATCTCCGCCCCTCCGCTCCTATTGACCGCCTGCCGTGTGACGTCGCAGTGACGCCGCACGACCCGCCCCCTTAATAAGGAGGCGGGTCGCCGGCCAGAGCGACGGTCACAGGACAGGTGAGTCCATGTGAAGCTGCCGTAGCGATAATGTTCGCTACGGCAGCTATCACAAGGATATCACAGTTGCGACGGGGGCGGCCACTATCGCGCTCGGCATCGCAGCATCTGCCTGCGATGTCGCAGCGTGCAAAGTGCCCCTTAGGCTATGTTCCCACGATCAGTATCTGTTCAGTTTTTGATGGTGCATAAGTTATGCACCATCTCAGGACCTTAGTTCACTAGCTTTTGTTTTGTGTATGTTTTTGACACTGCTTTTTTTATATCTCTGTTTGTTGTATCATCTAAAGCTCTGTTGTTTTTGAAACTTCCTGGTATTGACATCATTAGGTGCGGAACACACACTTTTCTTTTTTTTATGCGTTTCCGATGCGTAAACACACCAAAAACGCGTGTGTTTTTTATCTGCAGAATTTCCACATCAACTGCAATTCTATGGGGAAAATCTAAACAAAAAATTGAGTGTTCTAGCAAGAGAAATTGCCATGCTGCGGATTGGAATAAACAGGTGAATTTACGCAGCGTAAAAAAGAAGCACAGTGGACATGAGATTTCTATAAATCCCCAAACTGCGCTTGTACTGTAAAATGCTGCATGTTTGAAGAAGGGAAAATATGCAGCATCAAAAATGTGAGTAAAACTCATTGTTGGCACGCACCCTTGCTCGTACGCCTAGTCTCCTGTGCGGAACTTACCCTTAGGGGTACTTTGCACGCTGCGACATCGCTACTGCGATATCATCGGGGTCAAATCGAAAGTGACGCACATCCGGCGCTGGTAACGACGTTGCAACGTGTAAAGCCTAGATGCGCCGATAAACGATCGCAAAAGCGTCGAAAATCGGTGATCTGTGTAGCGACGGTCATTTTCATAATGTCGCACCAATAGGAGATACGATGTTGTTCCTCGTTCCTGTGGCAGCATACATCACTGTGTGTGAAGCCGCAGGAGAGAGGAACATCTCCTTACCTGCCTCCACCGGCTATGCGAAAGGCAGGAGGTGGGCGGGATGTTTACGTCCCGCTCATCTCCGCCCCTCTGCTACTATTGGCCGCCTGCCGTGTGACGTCACTGTGACGCCGCACGACCCGTCCCCTTAGGAAGGAGGCGGTTCGTCGGCCAGAGCGACGTCGCAGGGCAGGTAAGTGCGTGTGAAGCTGCCGTAGCGATAATGTTCGCTACGACAGCTATCACAAGATATCGCATGTGCGACGGGGGCGGGTACTATCGCGCTCGGCATCGCTAGTGTACCGCCCCGCGGCTCGGCTGCGACCGCCGAGCCGCTCGAATCCGTGCCCGTACTGCGGGTGGTGGCTCGAGCCTCTCACGGACCAGGGGGTCACGTCGTTCTGAAAGGGAGTTGGCGGTACACGCGGGGACTTGAGTGAGGAGTTCCACGGGGCCGCGGTGGTTTGGGATGTAAGTTCGTGACGCCACCCACGGGTTGTGGTGATTGTAGACACCACCGCTGCGGTGAAGGTATGGGGGCTCCCGGGAGCGGTGTAATGGCGCAGCTAGGTGTTGACCCCTCCGTGGGTAGGGGGTGTTGCTCCCGGGGCCCAGTTGGCGAGGGCCGGGGTGCAGGGTGAAGTGTTGCGGTACGGTGCGGTGTGCAGCCCGAAGGCACTGGTGTACTCACTATAACACAAGACACCGGAGTCTCTGGTAAACCAAACGGAGTGATGAATGGGGCCCGCAACCGGCTGCAGCTTCTCCCAGAATAGGTTGGTAGTTTCCGCCTTTCTCCTGCACCTCTGTGTGTAAATGTTTGACTCCTATGCCTAGACACCGGTAGTCCGCTCCCCGACTTGTATATGCTGTAGGAGCCCGTTTGCCCGCAGACGCTGGCCCTTTGGGTCTCTATGCCTTGGCGGTGGCTTTACCCTGTATGGTTGGGCTGTTGTCTTCTAACGGGACTTGTGTGGGATAGATCCTTAAGTCCAGTCCGCAATCAGTTGATTTGACTTGGCCCTGTTGGTTCAGGGCTTTGTACTGGGTCTGAGTACCCCTCCTGGTGCTTCGGTTTCCAATCGGTTCCCCGGTTCGGTACCGGCGGGCCACCACCCGACCCCGGTCCCTATGGTTCCACCGGCTGTAATCCCAGCTCCTGCAGGTGGCCACCACCGTCTTGCCTCCTTGCCAATGGCGACTGGGCTCCGACCCAGCCACCTGGTAGTCTCTTGGCAGGCCTGGGCACAGGACTGCCCGTGAACTTGACTGCTCTCAACCTCCTGTAGACTACTCTCTTCCTCAACTTGAACCTGACTCTGTGTTTTACCGCCTCCAGGCCTGTGAACTCCTCGGTGGGCGGAGCCAACCATCTGGCCCCGCCCCCTGGGTTGGACATCAAACCTGGAGGGTGGTGACAAGGTTTTTAGTTTGACTGATGTCACCTAACCGGGAGGGGGTGGTGTTGTGTGTGACTACCTGGGACGACCTGACTAGTCCAGGGCGTCACACTAGCCGATGCTAGCGATATCGCAACGTGCAAAGTACCAGTTAGACTTGCATTAGATGCAAAATCTGCACTAGCTACATGTGGACCTTGTGTATTTGCATTGCTCCAAATTTGCTGTGGATTTCACAAAATGCATTCTGAAGGGTGAGACCCACTGTGAAAAAGCACAGCATCAACACAACTACAGAACTCTGAAAAAGTAGAAGAGCTCTGCTTTTCTGCAGGTGATGGAGGAGGTAAGAATTAGGCTAGTAAAAAGCAGCAATAAGGACTATTACCAATAGATTCTCTAAACAGGCTGCCAATCACACAACAAACAAGCAAAACACCCATTCGTAGAGTGAAATGATTTTGAATTTTGCTTTCATGTGTAAACAGAACACGTGCTGCCGAGACCAAAATGCTCTAATGCGCACAGTACACTTATATTACTGATCAGTCAGTGCATGTGAAAACAGTCAGCCTGTGTAAATAGGATATTTGACAACCGCTGATCCGCTCCAATGTAGCCACTAAAAGTTGCTCAGCTGCATGGTTCCCAGTGTGTTCTAGAGTATCAGAAAATATCATTGTTCTCAGCAGCACGCCATGCGTGTACACATGTACGATGCGCTGCCAAGAACAATCATTTTTTTTTAAACTAGCTTAAAAATCTTTTCACCCTATGAACATTTTGCTGGTTTATTTAGCAATTAGATTGGCAGATAATCGGTAAACAAGCATCCCCAGGAACACTCGTTCATAATTCTCTAGATGCCTGTGGACATATCCATCTATGAACAATACAAACCCTCCTGAACTTTGCACAATCTACCCATCCACCTTTTACTTGGATAGGCACTCATTTTTCACCTGCAATAAAATGTATTGCCAGCAAGGTTGTATAACAAAAACTAAAAGTACCTGCAAATAAAGAGTGAAACAAAATAAAAAGTTTCTAACGGTATTCATACAGAATAGATTATAATGTAATATATATTGTGGCTGGAAGTATGTAAATCTTGTGGTCACCTGTTCTCACCAGCAATACTGGTGAATCCTGCCACTATGTAGTGTGCATGCTGTAAAGTCTCACAAGTCTGCAGCCTGGTAGAATGACTCCAAACTTATCAGAAGAACGGACAACTCCTTTAACACTAGAAGTCCCAGAAATTTCGAGCTCCCCCTGAAGTCCCAAAAGAGGGTCAAATGACCCTTAGTCCAAACTGAATAGAACTAACTAGAAACTAAGTGGCTAAACTCAATGGAAAACAACAACCTCCTGTGGTGCGACAGCAATGGCCTTAATTACAGAACAAAAGACGGTGATTATAGGATGTTAGCTAAAATCCTTCAGGTCATTCGACCCGTCTCTGGGTTCCAAAAGGTAGAAATGTTAAATGACCCCTCTCTGGGACTTCTAGTGTTAAAAGAGGTTCTCCAGTCTAAAACGACAAGTCTGCAGTCACCCTCTATGTCACTATGTACTGCAGATTTATAAATCCTCACTTAGCGCGCACTGTGCACTGCGAGGATTCTCCGCTGTCAGGATCGGGATGCAAACTCCCAGCCAGAAACCTACTAGACTTTTACCAGCCTCACGCAATATACTTGTATTAAGGACACCGGAAACAGTCTAGTTAGATACTGGCCAGTAGTATGCATATCCTAATGCTGACACTGGAGCATCCTCACAGTATGCGCTATGTGAGGAATCAGATGTCTACAGTCACATATAGTGACTGCAGACTTGTCGTTTTAGACCTAATAACCTCTTTAGGGTAAGTTCACACAATGCGTTTTTCGCAGCGTTTTTGCGCAGTTTTCGGGTGCGTTTTTGCTCAGAAAACTGCATGACTTTGCTTCCCCAGCAAAGTCTATGAGTTTTCATTTTTGCTGTCTGCACACAGCGTTTTTTTTCGGCTGCGTTTTTGTGGTGCCACAAAAACGCAGCATGTCAATTATTCCCGCGTTTTTCACTGCGCTTTTCATCCATTGAGTGCAATGGGATGTGTAAAGACGCAATGAGAAACGCAAATAGGTGCGTTTTGGTGCGTTTCTATTCTAAGACCAAAAACGCAGATATAAACGCAGGAGGTGGGTAGTAAAGTGACGTGTACAGGAAGAGGATTCCTTCTATCAGTAAACACAGAAGCATGAATCCTCCCGGTACCGTCACAGCCGCTTCCACCTCCCATCCTGTGCATGTCAGCTGCCGTGCGGCGTCATGTACGGGCAGGAGGTGGAAGCGGCTGCGAAAACAAAAGTGAACAGTAGAAAAAAAAATATGTCATACTCACCTGTCTGCAGGGTCCCGGTGCCATGCCCACTCCCAGCTCCTCCTCCCGGTACCACCGCTCCGGGTGTGTGCAGTCTCCACAGGTACGTATGCCTGCAGGATGCAGGACCTGGCGATGGATCACCTGATGCAGTCACCTGACGCGTCAGCTGATCGTAAGTCTCGGGGTGACGCCAGCGGCCGGCCGGTTTAACCTATCAGCGGATGCGTCAGGAGACTTCATCCCTGATTACTGGCAGCTCCTGCAGCGATCGGACGGGATCAGACTCGCTCCAGGAGCTGCCGGTAATCAGCACATAAGTTTTTTTTTTTTTTTTTGCACCGATGCATGAGCTGATTGTATAAACGGCTTTTATACAATCAGCTGCTGTGTCATGTGATTCAGGCACTTGAACCTGACATATCATCTGATCGCTTTGCCTTCCAGCAAACCGATCAGATGATATTGGATCCGGATTGGACGGCGCGGGACCCTTGACCCAGGATTACTGCGGAGGGGGGGGTTCTTTATTTCAATAAAGATGGAGTGACTAATTGTGTTGTGTTTTATTTCTAATAAAAATATTTTTCTGTGTGTTGTGTTTTTTTTTTATCTTTACTAGAAATTCATGGTGGCCATGCCTAATATTGGCGTGACACCATGAATTTCGGGCTTAGGGCCAGCTGATAATATACAGTTAGCCCTAACCCCATTATTACCCAGTGAGCCACCCGGCATCAGGGCAGCTGGAAGAGTTGGATACAGCGCCAGAAGATGGCACTTCTATAAAAGCGCCATTTTCTGGGGTGGCTGCAGACTGAAAATCGCAGCAGGGGTGCCCAGAAAGCATGGGCACCCTGCACTGTGGATTCCAATCCCCAGCTGCCTAGTTGTACCCGGCTGGACACAAAAATATGGCGAAGCTCACGTCATTTTTTTTTTTTTTTTTTTTTAATTATTTCATGAAATTCATGAAATCATTAAAAAAAAAAAAAGGGCTTCTCTATATTTTTGGTTCCCAGCCGGGTACAAATAGGCAGCTGGGGGTTGGGGGCAGCCCGTACCTGCCTGCTGTACCCGGCTAGCATACAAAAATATGGCGAAGCCCACGTCATTTTTTTTGTTTGGGGGGGCAAAGAAATCCTGCATACAGTCCTGGAAGGAGGATGCTGAGCCTTTTAGTTCGACAGCTGCTGTCTGCTCTCCTGCATACACTATTGGATGGAGGATGCTGAGCCTTGTAGGTCTGCTCCCCCTGACTCTCCCTCCAGCATACAGTCCTGGATGGAGCATGGTGAGCCTTGTAGTTCTGCAGCTGCTGTCTGGTCTCCTGCATACACTATTGGATGGAGTATACTGAGCCTTGTAGTTCTGCAGCTGTCTGCTCTCCTGCATACACTAGTTGAGAATGAAGAACATATTGAAGAAGGAAATGACATCAGACCTTTTTTTTTGTTCACTGATAAAAAAAACGCATAAAGACGCAGTGAGCAAAAACGCAGCAAAAAACGCACCAAATCGCGGCAAAAACGCATGCGTTTTTTGCCGCAAAAAACGCACAAAAACGCAGCGTCAAAAAAACGCAGTGTGTGAACCTTGCCTTAAGGCCCTTTTACACAAATCAACTGCGGCCACTAAATTACCATTGATGGGTTTTATATAAGACAATTTACAGTTGTTTAATGAGTTAGACAGGCCAATCAAAATGCTACACTCACAAAATAGACTGTAAAGTGGTAATGAAAGGGTTAACGCTGTGCTGCCGTGAAGGAAAAAGACAATACAAGGATACCTCAATGGTGAATTATTAAACAACGCGTTTTGGAGACTCAGTCTCCGAAACATGTTGTCCAATAAAGCACCATTAATCTTGGATTGTCTTTTCATTCACGGTAACATGGCATTAACGCTTTCATCACTGCTTTACAGTGTACATCCACGGGGGGCTGCACCAGCAGTGTCTTGTATAAGCTTGCAAATGGTTGTGACTCTCTAACCCGACAAGGAAAGCCTTCTCTGGGTTTCACCCCTTGTTTCACACCCAGACAAGACAATATTTGCACTTCTCGGTCTTCAAGTCCTATTTAGCCAACACTAACAAAATAATCATTACCATTCTGTGCATGTAAAATATCATCATCATTAACAGCAAATTTCCTGTTTACACGGGACAAAAATACAACAATAAGGACTTCTACTTCCAACATGAGAGGTCTCAGTTATCCAAAGAATGAGTGTTTTGCTTGTTCACCGGGTGATCATCAGCCTATTTACACAAGTCGGCAATCGACGACGAATGCTCATTCCTAAAAATCTGGCCATCTAAGTGAACTTTTACACTTTAAGGCTATTTTACTTGTACAATCTATATTACAGGGATAGAAAGCTTTATCTACAATGCATTACCGTACTTATTTCATATTGATCTTAAGTTGCAGTGGAGATCACAACCAGGGCTGGATTTTTGAGGTTACTTTTTGCCAGCTAAAGCCATCCACAAACTTGTTGACAAACAAGCTGAATCATAATGTAACAAATCATCCCTATTTACATATGGAGTGTGAAAAGAGCTCTGCCCATTGTAAAACTACAGTGATTAAGGGTGTTATACACACCAGAAACGCATGTTTCATTCTTGGGCTGTATTGAATGTCATATGAAATTTTACGATGCCTGAGTGAAAATTCAGGAATTTTATCCATGCAGCTGGATACATCCCTATTTGTTCATTCGTCTTCCCGCCATGAGCAGTGTCATCAATCCACAGGCTAATGCGGTCAGCTGGCTACCTCCTCTTTTTACGATAGTAAAAAAAATGCTATCAGTTCAGCGGCAAACTCTTCATATTGACAGTAAGCTGGTTCCAAGAAGTGTGAACATGGAGTAAGGGTCCCATGACACGTAGAGACGTTCCAGCGATCCCGACAATGATACGACCTGGTCAGGATCGCTGGTACGTCGCTACTTGGTCGCTAGTGAGCTGGCAAACAGGCAGATCAAATTAACGACGCAGCAACGATACGGCGATCCATATAACGACCTCGGCGGTCGTTGGGACCCTGTCACACAGCAGCTATTCTGACGACTCAGACCTCGATAGAGGCGTAGTGTTTCCACCCAGGCATGCCAACGAGGTCGCTCGTCATTGTTATGTCATCAAACACAGCGATGCATGCTGCCCAGCGGGACACAAACGATCAAAAAGTGAACCAGGACATTCAGGTACAATCGGCCATATCGCAGCGGGGGTGCGGTCGCTGCTATGTGTCACATGTAGAGAGATCGCTAGCGAGGTCGCTCTTGCGTCACAAAACCTGTGACGTTTCAGCGATCTAGCTAACGACATCGCTATGTGTAACGGGACCTTAAGACTGGTCCTACAATAAAGATTTAATCTCTGGCGTCTTCCATACAGATCAGACTAATGTGGATATGGACGGATTTGTCCAACAGCACAATGTGAATGGAGCCCCAGGCGATTCATTGTTGGGGGGAATATTGGTCTACCATGCATTGCAGAATGGTGAATACAACTCTGGACTGTAATGTAGCATATACCTAAAACTCAGTACAAGAAATAATACAATGTATTGTAACGCTCTATGAAAATGTACACTGTACCATTGTACAAAGTAGTATACTTCAATCTGAGGTCATTGGGTGCATGTACACTACAAATGACTGCCAATGCTACACGATCGGCAGTCATTCAATAGCCTGTTTAGAAGGCTGGCACCACTTCCAGTGAGCACATGACACAACCATCAGTAATAGATTGTTCTGTGTGCACAGACTGTCTCGGCAGCACTTGTCCTGTTTACACGGTACTAGGTGCTGCCGAGAATGATCCTTTGAAGCAAGCTTAAAAATCATTTTACCCAGCGAAGAAGCATGTTGCTCTTTTGGAAGCCTGTTTATTGGTAAATAAACTCCTCATCCTCACTTGCTTCCCAGATCTTATCTTTGGGACCACAGTGCCTGTGTACATACACTGTCTGTATACATACACTGTGTCCATAGAGAAGGGATCAGGGAATGGAAGCTGAGCACTTCCTGCACTTTGTCAAATAAACTTTATTGACATGAGCATAGGTGCAGACCCAGCCTTATTTTATTACAGCACAAAACAATCCACGGTTGGTGCTGTCCAAGAGTAACCTGCTCCCTGCTTTCATCTTAAAGCAATTCTGGTTCTTATCGGCTACACACATTTTTATGAGAATAATGTTTGTACACATGGGCTAAATGTTTCACTCATGACCAATTTTGGTCACGCATTAAATTAATGAAGTAAAGATGCGCATGATCGACCACAGCTCCATTCCCAAGCAGCTCGAGAGCTTGGATCTCGGGTTTGGTGGAGTCCCAATGGTCGGACCGCATCCAACGGAGAGGGGATAAAGGCCGAAATTACCAATACACCCTTAAGAGAAGTCTCCCTAATCCATTGATTTTGGCAGGACTGGCTGACAATGTAATGTGTAGGGGGTGCCCAAACTTTCTTCTGCAAAGAGATTTTGGGAAAATGGATTTCGCTATTTGGAGCGTGTATGTATATGGCAGGAGTTAGGAGGGGCGGTCAGCCAAGCCCTAGTTCTGTGGCCAGTTATCATCAGTGTATGGCTAGCAGTAGTCCAGGCCTTAGGCTATGTGTCCACGGTAGAATGTACCTGCGGATTTTTCTGCATGAAAATCCGCGACTTTCGCGGCAAATCCGCACCTTATTTTTGCCGCGGATTACCACGAATTTGCCGCGGATTTTGATGCGGATTTTTTTTTTTTCCCCCCATTCTATACCCAAAATCCGCACCAAAATCCGCAACAATTGACATGCTGCAGATTTTTCCGGATCAAAATCCGCGGCAAATCCGCCGCGGAAAAATCCACAGCATGGACAAAGCATTTCCAAAATGCCATTGAAATGGCTTGGAAGTGCCGCTGCTGCAGATTTTCGGAAAATCCGCGGCAAAATCCGCGCAAAATCCGCAGCGTGGGCACATAGCCTTCTTTCTGGATATTAAAATCGGTCTATGCCGCAATTTTTGGTAAAACTGAGGGGCTGCTAAGTGTATGTACAGAGGGGCCAGAGCTGGTCATCTGGCAGCACAGTGTATATAGGACCAACATTGGATCTCACCTGCGGCGTCTCCACTCCCCAAGCCGTTCAAGTAGAGGATGGGTAGTAGATGGGGCTCGGTCTTCTCCAGGGCTACCCTCAGATCCTGGAAGTGGTCCTTGTCCTTAACAAGAAGCATCTTCAGCAGAAGGTCCACTTTATCCTGCTGTGTAGTACAGCTAGTGTCCAGCTCCTGCCTGTCCCTGAGGGTGAGGGTGCCAGCCTCCTCCAGGAGGTTCAGCAACCTGTCTGCATCACTGATGGCCTCCACCAGGTTCTTGTGGCACTGCTGGAGTAACTCCCTGTGCTTGGGCTCCATCCTGACTCGTCAGCAGCTCCCTCCTCTTGTCTGTGAGCTTGTCTCTGTGGAGTTACAGGCCCAGCAGGAAGCTCCAGCTAGCAGCCTGAACAGGAGCTGAGCACAAGCCTGCCCTCATGCACCCTCTGCCTGCACATAGCCTGCGAGCAGCAGCCATATTGCTCAGCTGGGGAGGGCTGCGGGGCTGCATGCTGTGCCTCACCTCACAACCTTATCACTGCTCCTCTCCCTCCTTCCCTGCAACTGTTTCCAGTCAGCAACGGCGAGAACAAACTGCTCCCCTCCTCCTCCTCGGGCAGACAGTCTGCTTCCTGCTACATGACTGAGCAACAGTGCGGGCTCCGGAGCTGCTCCGCTCTCACAAGCCGCCGCCGCCGCCGCTCTTCTTACTTTCTGCTCCACAACTCCTCGCCCACACCCCGTGCCCAGTACAATGTGCCGCTGTAGGAGAGCGCTTTCCTCCCGTGTCCCCTCCTCTCTCGGTGGCTTCCTCCTCTTCCTCGGGCCCTCCCCTTCTCCCTATCTGTGGACATTGCTGGGTCACTTCTTCCCTGTGTTCTCCATACTCTGTATTTATACTAATGTATCACTTCATGAGGGACAGTTAGGATCACTAGTGTTACTATGTGTGAAGGGAATTACAGGACTGGGTCACAACTTGGGGAGACCCCACCGGCTAACACAAGGTCTCTCCAGCCAGCCGGCCCAGTGTCCCCCACAAGCTAACACAAGGTCTCTCCAGCCAGCCCAGTGTCCCCCACAGGCTAACACAAGGTCTCTGCAGCCAGCCGGCCCATGTCCCCCACAGGCTAACACAAGGTCTCTGCAGCCAGCCGGCCCATGTCCCCCACAGGCTAACACGAGGTCTTTGCAGCCGGCCCAGTGTCCCCCACAAGCTAACACAAGGTCTCTGCAGCCAGCCGGCCCATGTCCCCCACAGGCTAACACAAGGTCTCTGCAGCCGGCCCATGTCCCCCCACAGGCTAACACAAGGTCTCTCCAGCCGGCCCATGTCCCCCCACAGGCTAACACAAGGTCTCTGCAGCCAGCCGGCCCAGTGTCCCCCACAAGCTAACACAAGGTCTCTCCAGCCGGCCCAGTGTCCCCCACAGGCTAACACAAGGTCTCTGCAGCCGGCCCATGTCCCCCACAGGCTAACACGAAGTCTCTGCAGCCGGCCCATGTCCCCCCACAGGCTAACACAAGGTCTCTCCAGCCGGCCCATGTCCCCCACAGGCTAACACAAGGTCTCTGCAGCCGGCCCATGTCCCCCACAGGCTAACACGAGGTCTCTCCAGCCGGCCCATGTCCCCCACAGGCTAACACAAGGTCTCTGCAGCCGGCCCATGTCCCCCACAGGCTAACACAAGGTCTCTCCAGCCGGCCCATGTCCCCCACAGGCTAACATGAGATATCTCCAACCGGCCCATGTCCCCCACAGGCTAACACAAGGTCTCTGCAGCCAGCCCATGTCCCCCACAGGCTAACACGAGGTCTCTGCAGCCGGCCCATGTCCCCCACAGGCTAACACAAGGTCTCTGCAGCCAGCCCATGTCCCCCACAGGCTAACACAAGGTCTCTCCAGCCAGCCCAGTGTCCCCTACAAGCTAACACAAGGTCTCTCCAGCCGGCCGGCCCAGTGTCCCCTACAAGCTAACACAAGGTCTCTGCAGCCGGCCCATGTCCCCCACAGGCTAACACAAGGTCTCTGCAGCCGGCCCATGTCCCCCACAGGCTAACACAAGGTCTCTCCAGCCGGCCCAGTGTCCCCCACAAGCTAACACAAGGTCTCTCCAGCCGGCCCAGTGTCCCCCACAGGCTAACACAAGGTCTCTCCAGCCGGCCCATGTCCCCCACAGGCTAACACAAGGTCTCTGCAGCCGGCCCATGTCCCCCACAGGCTAACACAAGGTCTCTGCAGCCGGCCCAGTGTCCCCCACAGGCTAACACAAGGTCTCTCCAGCCAGCCCAGTGTCCCCCACAGGCTAACACAAGGTCTCTGCAGCTGGTCCATGTCCCCCACAGGCTAACACAAGGTCTCTCCAGCCGGCCCAGTGTCCCCCACAGGCTAACCCAAGGTCTCTCCAGCCGGCCCAGTGTCCCCCACAGGCTAACACAAGGTATAAATCCAAAAACGGAAATAGAGATCCATATCTTATATATGCATATCTACCAAACAAAGCTTATAAACCTACACTAGACCTGCATCATTATATGGTGTATCAGAGAAACACAGAAGTCCAAAAATTACCAAATTTTATTAACATATTAACAGACATCAGAAATTCATCACATAATTAGAGACGGATATCAGAAAACACACAGTAAAAAGTTTTTCTTCCCCTTTAAAAACACAGAAAAATCCTGGAACAGTGTGGTATTAGAACTAATACATAGCAGTGGTCATAGAAAATTATACCATAGTCATTTAGATACATCAAACATGATATTACAAAACTGACAATCCAGCAGAGATGATCAAGCTATAAATAACAATACCATGCAAATACATGTATATAGTGCGGAGAGAGAAAATTGCAGGTTAAGTAATTATACATAACCTTCTACAATGAGAAGTTCAATATCCACCCCCATGCAATTTGCCCACACTCAGGTCAGTATAACCCCACAATGCACCATACCATCCTGCCACCCAGGAGGGGGAAGGGGGGGAAAAAGACCAAAGCCAAAGGTTGCTGGAAGCAATCTGAAAGATTGGTGAGACCACTACCTGGAGGACCACACTGCCCAGCATTGTGACATTTGGACTGTAGATCAGCCTGGAAGTGTGAAATGCACTGCAGCAAAAAAGAATTACCGTATTTCTTTTTTATTTATTGTTTTTAAATTGAGAAAAATTTATTCAGAGGGTCATTTATTATTCAACCCCTCAAACCACCAGAATTCTGTTTGGTTCCCCTAAAGTATTAAGAAGTATTTCAGGCACAAAGAACAATGAGCTTCACATGTTTGGATTAATTATCTCTTTTTCCAGCCTTTTCTGACTAATTAAGACCCTCCCCAAACTTGTGACCAGCACTCATACATGGTCAACATGGGAAAGACAAAGGAGCATTCCAAGGCCATCAGAGACAAGATCGTGGAGGGTCACAAGGCTGGCAAGGGGTACAAAACCCTTTCCAAGGAGTTGGGCCTACCTATCTCCACTGTTAGGAGCATCATCCGGAAGTGGAAGGCTTATGGAACTACTGTTAGCCTTCCACGGCCTGGACAGCCTTTGAAAGTTTCCTCCCGTGCCGAGGTCAGGCTTATCCGAAGAGTCAAGGCTAACCCAAGGACAACAAGGAAGGAGCTCCGGGAAGATCTCTTGGCAGTGGGGACATTGGTTTCAGTCAATACCATAAGTAACGTACTCCACCGCAATGGTCTCCGTTCCAGACGAGCCCGTAAGGTACCTTTACTTTCAAAGCGTCATGTCAAGGCTCGTCTACAGTTTGCTCATGATCACTTGGAGGACTCTGAGACAGACTGGTTCAAGGGTTTCTGGTCTGATGAGACCAAGATCGAGATCTTTGGTGCCAACCACACACGTGACGTTTGGAGACTGGATGGCACTGCATACGACCCCAAGAATACCATCCCTACAGTCAAGCATGGTGGTGGCAGCATCATGCTGTGGGGCTGTTTCTCAGCCAAGGGGCCTGGCCATCTGGTCCGCATCCATGGGAAGATGGATAGCACGGCCTACCTGGAGATTTTGGCCAAGAACCTCCGCTCCTCCATCAAGGATCTTAAGATGGGTCGTCATTTCATCTTCCAACAAGACAACGACCCAAAGCACACAGCCAAGAAAACCAAGGCCTGATTCAAGAGGGAAAAAAATCAAGGTGTTGCAGTGGCCTAGTCAGTCTCCTGACCTTAACCCAATTGAAAACTTGTGGAAGGAGCTCAAGATTAAAGTCCACATGAGACACCCAAAGAACCTAGATAACTTGGAGAAGATCTGCATGGAGGAGTGGGCCAAGATAACTCCAGAGACCTGTGCTGGCCTGATCAGGTCTTATAAAAGACGATTAATAGCTGTAATTGCAAACAAGTGTTATTCCACAAAATATTAAACCTAGGGGTTGAATAATAATTGACCCACACTTTTATCTTGAAAATTTATTAAAATTTACTGAGCAACATAACTTGTTGGTTTGTAAGATTTATGCATCTGTTAATAAATCCTGCTCTTGTTTGAAGTTTGCAGGCTCTAACTTATTTGCATCTTATCAAACCTGCTAAATCTGCAGGGGGTTGAATACTACTTGTAGGCACTGTATCTCACTCTTGGGTCCGAGTGCTTGAGAAAAAAAATAGGACAGTACTACTGTGCATGCCCTAACATGTGAATGAAGGCTAAAGGGTACTCTACACGCTGTGACATCGCTAGCGATGTCGCGAGCGTTAGCACCCGCCCCCGTCGTTGGTGCGATATGTGGTGATCGCTACCGTAGCGAACATTATCGCTACTGCAGCGCCACACGCACATACCTGTTCTGCGACGTCGCTGTGACCACCGAACAATCCCTCCTTCAAGGGGGAGGTGCGCTCGGCATCACATTGACGTCACAAAACGGCCGTCCAATAGCAGAGGAGGGGCTGAGATGAGCGGCCAAAACATGCCGCCTACCTCCTTCCTTCCTCATTGCCGGTGGACGGCAGGTAAGGAGATGATCGTCGCTCCTGCGGTGTCACACATAGCGATGTGTGATGCCGCAGGAACGAGGAACAACCTCGCTATGTACGAGACAACGATTTTTGGTAAATGAACGACCTCTCATATACCAACGATTTTTGTCTCTTTTGCAATCATTTAAGGTCGCTCCTGCCTGTCACACGCTGCGATGTCGCTAACGGCGCCGGATGTGCGTCACAAACACCGTGACCCCGATGATATATCGTTAGCGATGTCGCAGCGTATAAATGGCCCTTAATTATTGAATGTTCTCAGTGAGAAAAAAAATTATAATCTTGTGATACCTTTTAATGGCTAACTAAAATAAAATAAATTGATGTTACAAAGCAAGCTTTCGAGACATCTCAGGTCCCTTCATGAAATGTCTCGAAAGCTTGCTTTGTAACATCACTTTATTTTATTTTAGTTAGCCATTAAAAGGTATCACAAGATTTTATATTTTTGTATTTTGTATTTTGGATAATTTTGTTCCTCTCACTGAGAACATTCAATAATTTTTCAACTGGCTGACACGGTACCAAAACCTTTTCACTTGTAACTAAAAATGGCCCTAAAAGGCCGCTTTACACACTACAATATATCTTATGATGTGTCGGCGGGGTCACGTCGTAAGTGACGCACATCCGGCATCGTAAGGTACATTGTAGTGTGTAACAGCTACGTGCGATTGCGATTGAACGGTAAAACGTTCATCGCATGCACGTCGTTCATTTCTCATAAATTGAACGACAGGTTGTTCATCGTACCTGGGGTAGCACACATCGCAATGTGTGACACCCCTGGAAAGATGAACAGATCTTACCTGCGTCCTGCGGCTCCCGGCCAGCAATGCGGAAGGAAGGAGGTGGGCGGTATGTTTACGTCCCGCTCATCTCCGCCCCTCCGCTTCTATTGGCCGGCTGCCGCGTGACGTCATTGTGACGCCGAACGTCCCTCCCACTCCAGGAAGTAGACGTTCGCCGCCCACATCGTTTGTGCGGCACATTCAACAAATTGAACGTGCTGCACATACGATGGGGGCGGTTACGATCGCATACAATATCGTATGCGAAATCGTAACATGTAAAGCAGGCTTTAGTCTCATCACTGTAGATTCGTCTTTGTGGACAGAACTCAGGACACCAGACATCAGACTAGTGAGGAGTTTTTGTGAATTTGTAAAGTTTTTAAGGTACTTCCAGAAAATTAAGTGGGGTGATACAGGGGTGCTTAAGGCTAAGTTCACACAGGGCATCTTTCACTGTGTTTTTGAAGTCACAAAGATTCACCAAAATGCATGCATTTCCTTCTCCCAGCAAAGTCTATGAGATTTCTATTTTGCCGTCCACACTGTGCATCTTTTTTTGGCTGCATTTTTCAAGATGCACAAAAGATGCAGCATGTTAATTCTTTTTGCATTTTTTCCAGCGTTTTTGAGCCCTTCCAGTCAATAGATTTGACTAAAAAAACGCATGGGCAAAAAAAAAAAAGTGGAAAAACGCCTTAAAAATGCTTTTTCTTGCCACGGTGCATATTTAGTGAATTTTTGGGACAAAAACGCTGCATCTTTGTGGTAAAAAAAAAGATGCCGCTTGTGAATATAGAGGAATCTGCCAGAGAGCAATGAAGTCTGAGAAAAAAGAATAACTAATTGGAGCTAGTTCTAGAAAATATCTTAAAGTAGTACTTGTTTTATATTTTTACTTAAAATTTGTGGCAGATTCTACAGTTTTTATTACTTTTATGTTTTTTTCATTCTTTCTCCTGAACACTGAACCGAATTTTAACACTTTAAGCCTAATGATGTATTATGTCCAAAATTTCAACAAGTTCTCAGCTATCCACAAGCTAGGTGATATACCTTCCTGACCGGCAGTGGTCCATCCACTGGGACCTGCATTGATCAGCAGAACCCAACACTTTTACCCCTAGTGGAACGGAGCCGCAGTGCACATGTGCAACCACAGCTTCATTCTCTATGGGGGTGCTGAGCATTGTGCTTTTTCCAGTAGCCCCATATAGAATGAATAGAGCAGTGGTCAAGCATCCAATCTGTCATACCACCACACTTGTAACGAGAATCGGTCTCAGCGTTGGGACACCTGCTGATAAGTAAGATATCATCTTCTACCAGATAGGAGATTATTTGTTTTAATGGACAACCTCCTTTAGGCCATGTGCCCATGGGAGAAAGTACCTGCGGATTTTGCTGCGGGAAAACCCGCGGATTTATAGATTTTCCAGATAAATCCGCGGATTTACGCAAGCACAGACACACCCCATGTTATCCTATGGGATTTGGGTAGTGCTGTATCAATGCTGCGGTTTTTACGGCTGTGGAAAAAGCTGCGGATTTTCAGCAGCCTCACGTAACTGCATGTCAATTATTCATGCGAAATTATCTGCGGAATTCCTGCCTTTCTACTATACAGATACAGGGCGGGAAATACGCAGGAATTCCGTACGAAAACCGCACTGTTTCCTCAGGTATACCGCAACAATTCCGCAGAAATACCGCATCAATGGATAGCTGCGGATTCCAGGGAGTTGCCGAGTGAACCTGTGGAAATACCTGCAGAAAAGTATGCAGGTACTTTCTCCCATGGGCACATGGCCTTATTGTCATTCTTTCCATCCAGTTTGTGTCAGCTATAGCCAATTCTGAGAAGACAGCTTCCAATGCATGTTGTGAACCTCCCTGTTTACTAAACAACTTCCTACAATCATCGGTTCTTGGACAGAAGGAATTCTGGTAACGGTCGAAGGATGTAGTAAAATGAACCAGCACCAGGAATATGACCTTACTTGCTATAAAAAAAAAAAAAAAGCAAATGTATATATTTAACAAAGTAACAAATAAATAAATTAGATGCTTATTTCCAGGGCATTGTTATATGTGAAAACAGAACAGAGTACATTGTTCATTTACCAATAAATAAGGTGCAAAGCAAGTATAACTATACACAGCTAAGTGACAAGTACAATGGGAAATAGCCTTACAGTTTGCAGCCCTGTAGCACACAGCATAAAGAAAATTATTAGTAACTAACAGTGAAAAAAACAGCTAAACTATTACTAATATAACCACCATCTGAACCTCAAACCTGCCCGCTAAAGTAATGCCACTAGGGTGAAGGGATTCCAGATAATACCCTGTAGAAGCTATATAGACATTCAGATTTATTGTGTTGGCCTGTCCGAAATACAGATTTGACTGGGGGCAACAAATCTTCAGTAATGTTGGGCCACTTCTAGACCAAGCAATCAATGTGTGTTCTGGAAAAGACAACGAGTCAGGATACACACAAAATATGTCTAACACATTCTTGCTCAACATGTCACAACATATCTGCACACCAGTACTAGCCATGTTCTCCTCTAACAAAGTGACAGGTAGCGTGTCCTGTATTGCAACAGGCCCCTATTATTCTGACAGTAAGCTTTTGGTGTCTGGATTTTCTCAAGGCAAAGGAGAGATTTTGTCATTACATTCAAATTATTCAGTGACAATACTAGGATTCAGTGTGACAATGACTTTTATTGAATAATTGTATATAAATATAGATAGCAGGAGCAAATAAATAACAAAGGAATACATTTGCATACAGTTCATGCCAACATTGAGGGCAAATTTACAAACAGGGCATCCTTTGCAGCTGCGGGGTTGGCATGAGACGCAGATTCTTACCTCCTGCTCTATGTCATTTTGTTGTAGGCTATGTAAAACTGTCAAAGGAAAAACAAATATACTTTATTGTAGTGACAGTTATATCCAAAAGATATGCCAAAGATTGTATAGAGGCAACCAAGAAAATATTCAGAACAGTGCTACCTCAGGAGGTACAAAGGAATAAAAATTATCTAGCTTTTAGGTCAAAAATTCTGTGTCAAGTAATCAGAAAGGATGTCATCAAATGGACTTAGTTATCCCATGCATTGACAGGATTCAAGGCTGTTCCCATGTGACATTTCTAGGGTATATTGATAGGATAGTCTAAAAATGTCCAATAGATCTAGGCTCCAGTTCTGGTAAGTGCTGACAGGAAATGAGAGCTGCTTGCGCATACATGACTCGTTTAATTAATTTCTATGGGAACTCCGAATATTGTTAAGCAAGCAAACGTCTCAGTGAAAATGTTTAGTTAGGTGTAGCCTAAGGCCGGAGCCACACACGCATCTACTGCGATCCTCGCATGACACTCGGCTCACGCTGGCAACACAGCAGGAGCTGAGTGTCATGCGAGTGTCACTGCAACTGAGGTCCAATTATGGAATCTCAGCTTTGGGGAGCGGGCTGGCTCTGAGGAGGGGCAGGCCGGCTCTGAGGAGGGGTAGGCCGGCTCTGCGGAGGGGCCGGAGGGATTTACCTACCTTTCTCCTCCATTGACGGCTATTGCCATTCTCGCCCTGCACTCGCGCTACTCGGGTGTACTGCGAGGGCAGTGCGATTTTTCTCTCGCCCCATAGACTTGAATGGGTGCGAGAGAAACAAGACTCGCATTACAATCTTAGCATGCTGCGATTGTATTCTCGGTCCAATTAGGGCTGAGAAAATAATCGCTCATGGGTGCTGGGACATAGGCTAAAATTGGATCGAGTGGAATGCGATAAAACATTGCATTCCACTCACTCCGATTTTCATGCCGTGTGGCTTAGGCCTAATGACAAGGCACATGGGAAATGTCTTAAATAATTAAAGTAACAATCGAAAATATCTATTGTTTGTATATTTGTTAAAATAATATAAATAAATCAAGCTAATTCAGATCATCACAACTATAGGGTTTCTTCCTTACATTGATATATAGGACCTATCCTCAGATCGGTGGGGGTCCAACATCTCGCTCCCGAACAATCAGATGTTATAACCTCCAGTGGCTAGAAGTAAACAGCATATTGAGCAGAATAGTACAAGTCCACAAACTGTTAAGTGGCCATAGCTGAGAACAGCAGATCAGCTTCTATTCAAGTGAATTTGATAGGTCATCAATATTAAAAGTGATAGATAACCCCTTTGACATAGAATTAAACTAAAAGTGTTTTTCTTGCTCTTTAGGCTATGTGCGCAAGCTGCATCTTTGTGGTGACGACAAAGATGTACGTTGTTTTTGGTCCCAAAAAACCTCACTCGGCATGCATTTTTTGCCGTGTTTTACTGTGTTTTTTACCGCATTTTTGCCCAGTGTTTTGTTGTTTTTTTTAAGTCAAATCTATTGACTGGAACTGACTCAAAAACACAGAAAGAATTAACATGCTGCATCTTTGTGATCACAACAAAAACGCAGCCAAAAAAAAGCTGTAATGTGCAGACAGCAAAAATTAAATCTCAGACTTTGCTGGGGAAGGAAATGCATGCAGTTTTGGGACCAAAACTCCACACAAAAAAAACACACAAAAACACAGCGTGCACACAAGGCCTTAATGTGGTTCATCAGGACTACCACATTGTAGATTCCAGAATAGTCTGCCGTAACGTGATTGTACCATCTACCTTAATACCTGTCTTGATATACTCACTAAATTTCCCTTCTATCTGTGGAGGTTGCAAGTAGATTTTGTAACATTGTTTTATTTTGACTGCTTTGTGCGTAGACTAGAACTTTTTGACAACACTGAACCAGGCAAAATATTTCACATAGTATTTTTTTTATCTCTACATACAAAAAGATTATGAATACAGCAACCAAACATTTGAATGATACAACATGTAATATAAGAACTATGAAGAACTATTACCAGAGCTGCTTGAGATTAGACAATAACTTGTCACGCATAGGAATCTCTCTTTTTTTTTTTATTTTTTTTTTTAAACACCAAATTTTATTCCAAATTTTCATATGCATTACATCTTGTTAAACAATATAGCAAGTATGGATTCACCATGTCCATTAACAGGTTATTGGCAATTAACTATTCCTCCTGTTTCCCTTGTAAAATAACCCCCCCAACAACTTAGCACGCTTTTTTCCTCCTGTCTAGCCCACACGAAGAATACCCAACCACGCCACATTTTGTCATTTTTTTTTCCACCCCATGCCTCTAGATGAATCATTTGCCTTCTTATCACACCTTCACATTATGGCTGTTTTAATTTCCCTAATGTTCCCTTAATGTCTTCTAGTAGATACCACTCTGTGTACGTGAAGGGGGTAACTATTGTTTGTATTTCTGTAGCTTCACATTGTTTTTCAATGAATTTTCTCCATTTTTTAAAGAATGTGTCGGTCAAACCGTCTTTGTTTTTTTCTGCTGTCCTCTGTTCAATTCTAAGTAGCATTTTAATCTGCCTCATTACCTAGTCTTCTGACGGAACCTTGCCTTCGAACCATTTGCCCAGCAAAGCTCTTTTTCCTATTATGGCTATACTATGGAACAGCTTTGGTATTCTCTCTCTTTTTTCACTCACTCTTGCCATTTGTTCAACATGGTCATCATGAAAAATCCATATCAATGGGTCCATCGCCACCTCTACCCCCCATATACTAGTTATTAGCGCCTGCATTTTTTTTCCAGAATTTTTGACTCTCTGGGCATTGCCAAATCCCATGTAACAGATCCGTGTTTAACGTCTTACATTTGGGACAATGTACTATCTTATTAACCTTCTGTTTGTTTGGTATGTTGAAGCCATAGATTGCCCTGTGCATCAGTCTAAACTGTGTGTCCCTCCAGCTCTCATTAACCACCTCTTTTCTCATTCTCATCATCCTCTTAGTATCTTGTCCCCTGCTGTCTCATCTCCCAATTGTCTCGCCCATGTTCCCAGGGTCTTATCCGTGCTTAAGGGAACTAACACCTCTCGTAAAGCTTTGTATAGTGAAGTTATGTTAATTTCCCGCTGCTCCTGCATAATAAGTTGGTCCATGTCATTTATCTCTTGCTCCTTCCTGACATCTCTCAGTAGCTGCATTATACCTTTCTCTATCTGTTTATATTGTATAACTTGGAATGCAGATAGCTCATATTTTGTCATAATTTCTTGATAGGACAACCATCTATTTTCCGTCTCATGAAGTAGATCTTTCACCCCTTTTATACCTTTTCTCCTCCATTCTATAAATAATTTGTTTTCCCTGCCCGCTGGGAATTCCAGGAAACTCCATATGTTTAAGTATTTAGATATTCTCCAGGGTAAGTTGAATTTTTTCCTCACCGCCTTCCACGCCATCACTGTATCTCTGCATATTAGTGAGTTTTTAATGTGCCGTGGTATGTTAACAAGTGACGTTTGCAATATTGCCCCCAAATCCCAGGGTTTACAGAACTTGCCTTCCAGTTTTATGTCCGAGTAACCGTTGGTCTTCCTTAACCAGTCTATTACATGTCTCATGAGGCACGCCAGATTGTACCCTCTAATGTTTGGCATTTTAATACCCCCCTTCTCCAGCGTCTGCATTAATTTCTCAGCTTTTATTCTTGGCCTTTTTCCCCTCCACAAGAAGGTCGAAAACGCCTTGTTCAGCCTGTTTACGTCTGTATGTTTTAATAATATAGGGATAGTCTGCATTGGGTATAATAGTTTTGAGAAACTCATCATTTTTAGAAGATGGTTCCTACCCAGTGTGGACAATGGAAGCCCCTCCCACATCTTCAATTCCCGTTCTATTTTCGTTATTAGTGGTTTGAAATTTAACTCATATCGATGCAGGTTGGCGTCCCACTTGGATTCCCAGATATTTAACGTGGGTTCTCGCTATTGGTATCCCATAGACATTGTCTCCTAGTCCCTGAGCTGTCAACACCGCTGTGCTCTGTTGGTGTAGAAACAGTATTTCACATTTTGCCTTATTTAATTTAAAACCTGCCAAGTTTCCGAATTCCTCTATCCGTTGTAATGTCATTGGGAGTTCCTTCTGGGGTTTATTCATAAACAATATAATGTCGTCCGCGAACAGGGCTGACTGTAGCACCTCCCCTCCAATGCTGATACCTTCAAAGCAGTTTCCCTCATTCAACATTCTTGATAGGGGCTCGATCGCCTGGTTGAACAGGAGGGGGGACAGTGGGCACCCCTGTCTAGTCCCTTTAGTCAATGAGAAAGGTCGCGACAGAAATCCTGGGGTCGCCACCCTGGCTTTAGGATTCGCATATAATACCCTAATGAATGTTCTAAATGCTCCCTGAATGCCCACCTCATCCATTACTGTTTCCAGCCATGACCACCTTACATTATCAAATGCTTTTTCGGCATCTAATGTGATCATGGCTGGAAATGCCCCCTTCTGTGGTTGTCCGTGCCTATTGGCATCCCTTACTAGCATGGTTTTTCTTATATTGGTCACTGCCGATCTCCCCTTTACAAACCCTGATTGTGCCGGAGAGATTACATTCGACAATATCTCCGCCAGTCTGTTGGCCATTAATTTGGCCAGTAATTTTAGGTCCTGGTTGATCAAAGAGATCGGTCTATAATTTCCTGGATTATCTAGGTTTTTCTCTCCCTTAGGTATGAGTTTTATATATGCCGTGTTAAGGTGACTCAATATTTCAGTGCCTCCCAATATGTTGTTAAACATACGTGTCAATATCAGTGAAATCTGCTCCTTCATCACTTTATAGAATTCCCCATTGTACCCATCGGGTCCCGGAGCTTTATGTAGGTTTAACTCTCCTATCACCTTTTGGACTTCTTCTATTGTGACTTCTGCATTCAGACTAGTCAGCTCCTCTGTACTGAGTCGGGTGAGGTTTATTTGTTTCAGCCATTCTGCCCCTCCTTCACCCACCTCATTCCCCTTACTATACAGTTTCTCATAGTAATCCCCCAGGATCTGGATAATTTCCTGTGGTTTTGTGGATTTGTTCCCCCCCTGTCCAGTCATGCTGGTTATTGAAGTCATTGGTCGCCTTCCCTTAGCCAAGTTGGCCAGTAATTTCCCTGCTTTATTGCCGTATCTGTGTAGGTCAACCTCCATTTGTGACCGTACTAGCTCTTCCCTTTTTCCTGCCCAAAGCTCAAACTCTTGTTTCGCCCCCCTCCATTCCTCTTTTGCTTTTTGGGACATAGAGAAAAATATATGAAATATCTGGAAACTAAGCGTGTCACTAGCTTCTTGGTATTGTGCATGTGTATGTCTCTTGATTGTAGCAACATACCCCATTAGCCTCCCTCTCAGCACTGCTTTTGCTGCTTCCCAAAATAACATTACATCTGTCTCATGTTCGCTGTTGGTGTTGCTATACTCTTCCCACCAGCCTTTCAGAATTTTGACAAAATCTGTATCTCTAAGTAGAAAGGACGGGAACCTCCACAAATAATCCGATCCCCTCTGAACTGTGTCATTTATTTCTAAGGTCACCGGGCTGTGGTCCGATATCACCATGTTCTCAATATTCACATCCCTGACCCTACTCAAAAATGATTGGTCAACCAGAATATAATCAATTCTTGACCATGCGTCATGCGGATGTGAGTAGTGAGTGAATTCACGGTCATATGGATGCTGTAGCCTCCAACTGTCTTTCAGATTTGTGTCTTCCAGCAGCCTAGCCATCAAGCCTTCTGTCGTTCTTGTCTTGTCAAGGGCCCACCTTGACCCCTGTTATGTTGCCTATCCTCTTCCCCTAGGACCACCGCATTGAAATCTCCTCCCACTATTTTGTTCCGTTCTGTGTCCATTCCCACTTTACTTGAGATATGTTTGAAAAACGAATTCTGCTCCTTGTTGGGGGCATATATGTTGTGTATGCTAAACTCTCCCTGCGGGCTATTTAATTTTATATGGACATATCTACCTTCCTCGTCGCTATCTTGGGAAGTTATCGTATGGTTGAAATGTTTGTTTAATAGAATCATGACCCCTGCTTTCCTTCCCGGGGAGCCCGACCCAACTACTATTCCTACCCATAATTTCTGCATTCGAAAAAAATCTTCCCGTGGTAAATGCGTTTCCTGCAGCAGTGCGATATCTACCTTCAATCTTTTAAGATGACTCAGAACCATCATGCGCTTGTGAGGTGATTTCAGACCTTTCACGTTCCATGTCACTATTTTAACCATAGTCCCCGTTGCTCATGTTTTTTGCGTCGCTATGTGTCCCCCCGTGTGCGTGGCTTTGCATTTCCTCTAAATCCACTGTGTGTTTACAAATATGTATTGCCTGGGCGCAACCTTGTGTCCCCTTCTTGGCATTAACTATAAACCTGTTGGCTACCCCCCCAACTGCCCTCAGTTGTCTTTCGGTGTGCATATAGCGTTGCTTTCCCTGAACCCAACTATTCAACCTAGATCTATTGTCAACTAACAACCCCTCAACTGTCCCCCCCTTTACAATCAATTGTCTCATCACTTCCATTTTTTCTGTGATGCTCCTGGCTCCGCAATCCCCTCTCAGCCAACTGATTAACATTTACATATAGCCTGTCCCCCATTGTTCTGTTATCTAACACACCAGAGCAAGGCCTTCCTGGTCAATTGCCGTGCCAGCATACAATACCCCGTCCCTCATTGCCCATACCTATTATTTGTTGCCTCTGATCCCAATTTCACTCCACCTCCCATCAGCATAAGTGACCTGGCTACCAGAAGAGCGATTTATCAGTAGATACTAAAGAGACAGAAACCCGGTCCCTCATAGATGTTAGGACCCCCCTATACCCCCGAGGGGGCAGGACACCTTGTTCAATATAAATTGAAGAGGCGAGGGGAACTGAAGAGAAAGAGAAAAGAAAGGAAAAGCCTACAAGAAGAGAGAAAAAAGGAGGAAAAGAAAAACAAAGCACAAGGGAGATGGGAAATGAAAATGGAAAAGGAAGTGGGAGATATAAAGGGAAGTGGGAGAGGAAGTAGGAAGTGGAAAAGGAAGTGGAAGTAGGAAGTGGAAAAGGAAGTTGAAAAGGAAGTGGAAGAGGAAGTAGGAAGTGGAAGTAGGAAGTGGAAAAGGAAGTGGAAATAGGAAGTGGGAGAGGAAGTGGAAAAGGAAGTGGAAGTAGGAAGAGGAAGTGGAAAAGGAAGTGAAAGAGGAAGTGGGACAGGAAGTGGAAGGAGGAAGTGGAAGAGGAAGTAGGAGTAGGAAGAGGAAGTAGGAAGTGGAAGAGGAAGTAGGAAGTGGAAGAGGAAAAAAAGTTGGAAGAGGTAGATGAGGTGGAAGAGGCAGTATGAAGTGGAAGTAGGAAGTGGAAGAGGTAAGTGGCAGTGGAAGTGGAGTAGGAAGTGGAAGTGGAAGTATGAAGTGAAAGAGGTAGTGAAAGGGGAAGCAGGAAGCGGAAGGGGAGGTGGAAGAGGAAGTAGGAACTGGAAGTGGAAGCAGAAAGTAAAAATGCAATAATAAACAGTAGATGTTACTCATCCCCTGCATTCCGTCAGTCCTCTCTCTTGGGTCCCTCAGTTCAGTTCAAAATATCAATTCTTCTCCTTGCAGCCTCTCTCATGGCGCTCCCTTCTTCTGGTTTCCAAGCCAACGCGATGGCGACCTCCTTGCCTTTGGGCTTCCTGCATGTATCTCCTTCCCCGCCATCCAGTCGTTCCGGCCCGATGCCCGGCTCTCCTCCTCTCTTCCTTGCCGATCATGTTGCCTCTCCAGGAAGTCCTCTGTCTGATTTCTGTTCTCCATCTCCTCCATCTATCTCTCCGCCTCACTCAAGTCTTTCGTCGCAAAAAGGGATCCATCCAGTCTTGCTACTCTCAGTATTGCAGGATAGAGCAGTTGGAATTTTATGCCTTTACGATACAGCGCAGTACAAATCTTACTAAAGGCTTTCCTTTTGCGTGTAACCTCCGCCGAGTAGTCCCCGAAGATCAGCACTTTATGCCCTTGTAAAGACAGGGGGATCCTCCTTCCTCTAAATGCTCACAGTATCTCTTCTTTGTCTTTGTATTCCAAGAATTTTATTATCACTTGGCGCGGCCTGGCTGGTCCCGTCACTCCCGTGCTGTCTTCCTTCCCACTTGTTCCTCCTGTGCCTGGACGCTCTCTTACCGGGCCCACTCTGTGCGCTCTTTCCACCCTGCATTTGTGCGTCAGACCTAGCGCCTTGGGAAGCTCTGCTTCACACATGTTGTCCAATTGCCGCATGCTTATGGATTCCGGCAGTCCCACCAGCCTTAAATTGCTTCTTCTGGAGCGGTTTTCCAGATCCTCTAGTTTGTCTCTCATGGCCTGGGATCCCTCCACCATCTCCTGCAGCTGCCCCTTTAATGCTATCACCTCGTCCTCTGTGTCAGAGATTCTTTGCTCCATCTCTGACATCCTGGCTCCCTGCTGTGTGATCTGTTCCTTCAAGGGTGCTAGCGCTGCCCCCACCATGGCCTCTAGAGAGTCTTTGATCTTGTCTGCCAGGTGCACTGCAACTGCATCAGCCAGACGGTCATAATCAATTTGCAGGCCTGGGAACTGGTTGTGCTGCTGGGCTGTCTGCTGCTCGTGCTGCTGGGCTGTCTGCTGCTCGTGCTGCTGGGCTGTCTGCTGCTCGTGCTGCTGGGCTGTCTGCTGCTCGTGCTGCTGGGCTGTCTGCTGCTCGTGCTGCTAGGCTGTCTGCTGCTCGTGCTGCTAGGCTGTCTGCTGCTCGTGCTGCTGGGCTGTCTGCTGCTCGTGCTGCTGGGCTGTCTGCTGTGCGTGTTGCTGAGCTCTCCGCTGCTCTCTCAGCTGCTCCCCCTCCTCCTCCTCCATCTGTCCCCGCTCACCTCCCTGCATATCGCCATTTTGTGCTCCATGTGCTCTGCTCTCTCTGCAGCACCCTGCTTCAGCTGTCTGCTGCTGCTCCGGAGGAGGTACAGCTCCATGCACGGTCACCTCCTGCTCCTCGCCTCCCGTTCTCCGCCTCCTCCTGCGGCCGTGGGGCTCTTGTAGTCAGTGTGTGAGGCTGAGGAACGTGCGGAGCTCTGTCTCCCGCGTCCTCACATCACAGCACCGGAAGTCTTTTTTAATTTTAACATTTACATATATGTTAAGTGAAAATCTTAGAAGTAAAAGGCATAGCAGTGTGAGGTAAGGAAGGAAATCATAAGGAAATGATTCAGGAATATTCCATTTTCCTCAAAATGAACTTAACATTGAAATAAATTGCTCAAACTATAAACAGTGATCAAGGATTCCATATGTTTAGCAACCCGTCTTGGGTTAATAGCTTGAAATTTCCTCCATTCGATATACACCACTCAACACTGAAGTTGATACACCAAGAAAGAAAACTTATGTAATTCTGGAAATCACAGGATGGATAAACATGTTAAAGGGGTTATCCGGCTTCTTTGACATTTTTTTTTTTATTTCCCTATTGGGCTACATTGGGGCAGGTAAGTAGATAGAGACCACTTACCTGCCCTGCTGTCAGCCCCTCTCCCCCGGCTCAGAGCGGTCATGTGACCACTCCTGCCGCGATTTTGCTGCTTCCGGTCATTTCATGTCAACATGGGCAGGGCCATGTTGACATGCAAATGTGGAAACAGCATGTCGCCTCCCTGCTGGGTGTCTACAGTGTGATGAGCCCTGCCCCCTTCCCTGCACCCTCCCACACATTCCCCCGCACCTCTTTTACTCTCCAGTAACCTCCCCCTGCACTGCTGTGGGGTCCGTGACCTGGGGGCGGGGCCTGGCGGCAGCTGCCATGGTGTCAGCTCCAGCACCGGGCCCCCTGCTCAGGATCACACATTCAAATGTACCGGCATCACAGATCACTGATGCCGGTACATTTGAAAGTGCTGATGAGAAGCAGCGCAGCTTCTCATCACTGTCCCTCCCGCTGTCTGTGCTCTCTTCAGCACAGCGGTGACGTCACTACTGTGCTGATATGTCCAGAGCACAGACAGCGTGCGAACGTGCAGGAGCGGCGGGGACCGAGGAAGGGTGAGTATGTATTCCACATGTGTTCCCGATGGGGATGGGAATGGGGATGGGGGGGGTTGCAGAGCCATATGTGTGCGTGTGCGGTGCAGAGCCATATGTGTGCAGAGCCATATGTGTGCGTGTGCGGTGCAGAGCCATATGTGTGCGTGTGCGGTACAGAGCCATATGTGTGCGGTGCAGAGCCATATGTGTGCGGTGCAGAGCCATATGTGTGCATGTGCGGTACAGAGCCATATGTGTGTGTGTGCGGTGCAGAGCCATATGTGTGCGTGTGCAGAGCCATATGTGTGCGTGTGTGGTGCAGAGCCATATGTATGCGTGTGCGGTGCAGAGCCATATGTGTGCGTGTGCGGTGCAGAGCCATATGTGTGCGGTACAGAGCCATATGTGTGCGTGTGCGGTGCAGAGCCATATGTGTGCGTGTGCGGTACAGAGCCATATGTGTGCGGTGCAGAGTCATATGTGTGCGGTGCAGAGCCATATGTGTGCATGTGCGGTACAGAGCCATATGTGTGCGTGTGCGGTGCAGAGCCATATGTGTGCGTGTGCAGAGCCATATCTGTGCGTGTGCGTGTGCAGAGCCATATGTGTGCGTGTGCGGTGCAGAGCCATATGTGTGCGTGTGCGGTGCAGAGCCATATGTGTGCGTGTGCGGTGCAGAGCCATATGTGTGCGTGTGCGGTGCAGAGCCATATGTGTGCGTGTGCAGAGCCATGTGTGTGCGTGTGCGGTGCAGAGCCATATGTGTGCATGTGCAGAGCCATATGTGTGCGTGTGCGGTGCAGAGCCATATGCGTGCGTGTGCGGTACAGAGCCATATGTGTGCGTGTGCGGTGCAGAGCCATATGAGTGCATGTGCGGTACAGAGCCATATGTGTGCGTGTGTGGTGCAGAGCCATATGTGTGCGGTACAGAGCCATATGTGTCTGCGTGTGCGGTGCAGAGCCATATGTGTGCGCGTGCGGTGCAGAGCCATATGTGTGCGGTGCAGAGCCATATGTGTGCGTGTGCGGTGCAGAGCCATACGTGTGCGGTACAGAGCCATATGTGTGCGTGTGCTGTGCAGAGCCATATGTGTGCGTGTGCAGAGCCATATGTGTGCGTGTGCGGTGCAGAGCCATATGTGTGCGTGTGCGGTGCAGAGCCATATGTGTGCGGTACAGAGCCATATGTGTGCGTGTGCGGTGCAGAGCCATATGTGTGCGGTACAGAGCCATATGTGTGCGTGTGCGGTGCAGAGCCATATGTGTGCGCATGCAGTGCAGAGCCATATGTGTGCGGTGCAGAGCCATATGTGTGCGTGTGCGGTGCAGAGCCATATGTGTGCGTGTGCGGTGCAGAGCCATATGTGTGCGTGTGCGGTGCAGAGCCCGATGTGGGGCTGTTATTTCCAATGCTGTAGTGATACCAGGTCAGGTGCTGGGGAAGAATACTGACAGGGAATGTGTGTGCAGGGGGCGGGCAGAGGGCGAGGCTGGACACTGGGGTGGGGCTGGACACTGAGGCCGGGTGGTGACAGCTCTGACTGAGGTTCAGCACAGGAAGTGGTCATGTTTGCTGGATCTGAATGTAAACAAGGTGCTGCAGAGAATAAAGGGATAATTCAAGAGGAACAAAACTTAGAAAACAAAAAATAACAATGTAGGGGTGTTTTATATGACAATACAGCACAGATAAACTCAAAAATTTTTGTTAAGCTAATGTCGGACAACTCCTTTAATGATATGGAAATAATTAAAAAAAAATGGAAACATTTCCAAAATAATATCTCTATTCTGATCTGCTATCAAAGAATTTATTAATGGTTGTCTGAGGGCTGTTCTGGCACACTGAATTTGCTTCACCACACAAATCATCAAGATTCGCTGCAGGCACCTCCCTTTGCAAGTGTTGACTAATAATTTCCTAGATATACTTGATGGGAGACAAATCCAGAAACGTTGCAAGCGATGGTTGTTGGGTTAAAACATTTTTTGACACTTTGGAGAAATGGCCATACTACTGGTTCCACGACCAAATTATTATAACGAGCTGATGCAGAGAAAAAGATGGCAAGGGAGGCTGAACTAGAAGTCTATCCTCATCAGTGATAAGTGCCACTTTTAGCCTGGATGCAGTGAAAGCCAAACATTACTCTGGAGACCGCATGGGTTACACCATGCGGAGACCTCAATTAGGAAACACCACACCGGTCATATGCCTACATTGTGTGCAGAATTATTAGGCAAGTAATTATTTTGACCCCATCATTTTAGGCAGATTTTCTAACTACAAGCCAGGGACACAAATATAGTTTATGCAACCTGTGCAGCCACACAGTGACCCAAGAGGCAAAGGGACCCCATCCAGTCCCAAAGCAGGTGGAATAATGCATTAAGATGAGCGATTTGGCTGCAAAGGCCCATATATTGTTCTTGTACAGAGGCCTTTTTTATGTTTGTCAGTGCTCCAAGCTATATAACCCTAAACACTCATTGGATGAAGCAGAGTTTTATATTTGTGTAATAAGGGAGTGTGGCCTGTGGATACAACACCTTTTTATCAAGATGTTCAGAATTATTAAGCAGATTATTTTCCTGAAGCAAAAAAAAAAAAAAGTTAACTGTCTGAAAAGTCAAAACTTGTTACAATTTGACAGAGAGATGCAGAAGTTCTTAAATTACTAAAATAGTAGGGCATGATCACAGAACTACCAAAGGTTTTGTTCCAAATAGTCAACAAGCTTGGAAAAAAAAAAGATGTACCATACCTGCCAGGGATTGGAGAAAGATCAAATGTGAACCGACCAGGAAGCCGTTATCCTTCAGTGAAGTCATGTTCCAGAGCTGCAGCCTCCCAGAAAAACAAAGGTGTTTAATGTTCAGAGACATGGCCAAAGTAAGGGAGGTTGAAACCTGACCACAAGGGAACAAGACAAGACATTGTTCACAGATTTTATGGACTGGTGACATGAGAGCGACTCTTAAGGCCCCGTCACACGCAACGACATCTCTAACGATATATCGCCGGGGTCACGAATTCCGTGCCGCACATCCGGCATCGTTAGCGACGTCGTTGCGTGTGACACCAACGAACGACCGTTAACGATGGAAAATACTCACCAAATCGTCCATCGTTGACACGTCGTTTGTTTTAAAAAAATCGTTGATTGTTGAGGTTGCAGGTTGTTCGTCGTTCTTGAGGCAGCACACATCGCTACGTGTGACACCTCGGGAACGACGAACTTCAGCTTACCTGCAGCCACCGGCAATGCGGAAGGAAGGAGGTGGGCAGGATGTTACGGCCGCTCATCTCCTCCCCTCCGCTTCTTTTGGGCAGCCACTAAGTGACGCCGCTGTGACGACGCACGAACCGCCCCCTTAGAAAGGAGGCGGTTCGCCGGCAACAGCGACGTCGCCAGTCAGGTAAGTCCATGTGACGGCTCCGAACGATATTGTGCGCCACGGGCAGCGATATGTAACACCTCATTTAATGGGCCAGATGGATGGGCCGATGGCTGGATCAGAAACGGGTACAAACCTTCACTTCTACTTAGATGCTAGCAGATGAGCTAGTTAGACATTTTTGGGTCAAAATCATTTCCCAAACCTGCTGCCAGTTTTTCAAAGACACTTTCTTCAAGTAGTGGTACAGCAAAACGTCGTCTGCATCTTTCAGGAAAACTATGATTTTTCTGCAGGACAATGCTCCATCACACCATTGAAGTCTCAACTGCTTTGCTGCTAGTAAAGTGAAAAGATAAACATAACATATGACATGGCACTTTCCTAACCTGACTTAAACCCTATTGAAAACGTGTGTGCCCTTCTTAAATAGGACATGTACAGTGAAGGAAAACTATACATCTCTCTGAACAGTGTCTGGAAGGAAGGCTGTGGTTTGTGCTGCCCAAAAAGTCCTTGCACATATCTGCTGATTTGAACAGCAGACATGTGTGACTAAAGGCCCTGTTACAAGCGTCAATTTATCGTGCGATAGCATGTGCGATAGCATGTGCGATAGCACCCGCCCCCATCGTTTGTGCGTCACGGGCAATTTGTTGCCCGTGTCGCACAAAGTCGGTTACCCCTGTCACACGTACTTACCTCCCGAACGACCTCGCTGTGAGCGGCGAACATCCTCTTCCTGAAGGTGGAGGGACGTTCGGCGTCACAGCGACATCACACAGCGGCCGTCCAATAGAAGCGGAGGGGTGGAGCTGAACAGGACGTAACATCCCGCCCACCTCATTCCTTCCTCATTGCCGGTGGGACGCAGGTAAGCTGTGTTTGTCATTCCCAAGGTGTCACATGGAGCGATGTATGCTGCCTCAGGAACGACAAACAACCTGCATCCAGGAATGTGACCGATATTTTGAAAATGAACAACGTGTCAATGAGCAACGATAAGGTGAGTATTTTTGCTCGGTAACAGTCGCTTGTAGCTGTCACACACTATGATGCGTCAAGCGATGCTGGATGTGCGTCACGGAATCCGTGACCCCGACGACATATCGCCTGATGTATTGTAGCGTGTAACAGGGCCTTAACAGGCGCGGGTGGATCCGTGATCCACCCGCACCTGTTAACCCCTTAGATTGTGCTGTCAAAATCTGAAACCGCAATTTAAAATGGCCGCTGCGGGGAACGTGATCACAGGGAGCCGATGGTTGCCATGGTAGCGATGGGTCATGTGAGGACTCCTGTCGTTACCATGATGTATTTCCTGTTAGCGCCGACAGAGTGCTGGCTCTAACAGGAATGCTACATTTCTGCTGATAAGAGCTGCTAGTTCCTAGGGGGATTAGTAAAATAAAAAATGTAAAAACAAAAAAACTTTTTAAAAATATGAAAAAAAAAACAAAAAAATTTCAAACACCCCCTATTCGCCCCATTGAAAATAAAATGGTTAAAAAAATAAAAAATATACACATTTGAAATCACCAGGTTTAGAAATGCCTGATCTATCAAATATAAAATCAAATAATCTGATCGGTACGTAGTGCGGCAAGAAAAAAATTCCAAACACCAAAATTACGTTTTTGGTCGCCCTTTTTGGTCGCAATTTTTTTTTAACGTTTGTCAGGCTGCATAATTTTGACAAAATTTCTCGACCCCTGATCTCGGAAGGGGGTGGAGATATTTTATTGAAATTTGGCCAATATATTCTGGACCAAAACTGCTGAGATGTCACGAAATTTCAGCCCTCTACGGCTTTTCGAAAAAAAAAATTATTGCAATTTAAAAAGGGAATAGTTACAATTGTACCTATTCAGCCGGACGAAGGTTAAAAAGCAATAACAGGCGATCAAAATTTAGCATCCGCACAAAAATGGTGTAATTAAAAACCAACTCAAGATGCAAAAAAAAAAAAGCCATCATTTAGCCCTAGATCCCAAATAATGAGAACACTACGGGTTTCAGAGAATAGCACAAAAAGCGCAATTCTCTTTTTTTGGACAAACTTTGAATTCTTTTTAACCTCTAAGATAAAATACATGTTTTGTATTTCTACGAACTCATTTCAACCTGAGGCATCATACCGTCACATCACATCAGCACATCTTTTTTTCATCGGTACATCTACCCATCTCTGTCTTATTTTATGTGTGATTTTTTTTTTATACAATAAACGCCTATTCCTTTTTGAAGAGCTGGATTTTCTCTCGATTTTTTTCTGGATTTTTTTTGTATTGTTAGAACCTATTATCTGTTGCACTCAAGGGAAAAGGTGAGCTGGACTTTTCTCCTTACATATCGACACATAAGTTTTACCATATCGTGAACACGGTGAATAAAATAACCCCAAAACAATCATGCAATTGCACTTTTTTGCAATTTCACCGCACTTTGAATTTTTTCCCCCTTTCCATTACACTATATGGTAAAGCTAATAGTTTCATTCAAAAGTACAACTCAACCCGCAAAAAGTAAGCCCTCATATGGCAAGATTGAAGGAAAAATAAAAAAGTTACAGCTCTCGGAAGAAGGGGAGGCAAAAGCGAAAAAGTAAAAATGAAAATCGCCAGGAGGGGAAGGGGTTAACAGGTTAAAATAAAAAATTGAGAAGTAAACTTTACATTTTTAATTTAGCCACATAATTCTGCTCACTAATATAGTTGCCCAATAATTGTGCAAATATAGATTTTCTTCTAAAACAGATAAAACCTCAGAAATTTCTGCAACAAAATACTCAATGTGTGCACATAGCCTAATCCTTTAATCCTGCATAGAGTTCAATTAGTTCACCTGAGGTCACAGCTGGGGTACTATGGGAACTGACAACTGTGACCTTAGGTGAACACACTAATCACCCCTCTCACAGCTGCGGTTTGGTCAGTAGTGTGTCCAGCAGGCTGCAGTGACCAGACACGTTTTCTAATGTGACTGTAAGCAATTACAGACGATGTCACAGAAGGGGGTGGGGGAAGCAGGGAATATTCACAAGGTGTAATGAGAGGATGCGGAAGCAGTGTGACACTGTTCACGGAAACTTGCTAAGTATAATTGTCGTGTTTTAATCCCCATTTTGCTTCCTTTTTTTACATTTTTTTTATCCAGGCAGCTGAACCCAAACAGTAACATGGACTTCCTTGAGAAGTCCATTTTCAGGCTCCATGCACGGACACCAGATGTACAGTACAGACCATGAACTTTACAATTCGGCTTCGCCTATCACTATTCATGAGCATTTCTATGTCCAAGTGGCTTTATGGTCCTGATGGAATATTTTACCTAGCACATATAGCAAAAAAAGTAACTCTGGCACAAGTGGAGACAAGGAATGTACAAAGTTGAATTTGTTATTTTTGATTTCTTGTTCTACATCATTCTATATGTTGCACTGCAGCCAGGTCTCTTAGTTAATTTTGTTCCAATTGCTTTGGGAAAATAAATGCCTAGCATGAACCTTTACAGTAGTATTTCTGTGTACTAATTGGAGGGGTGGGCTAAAGGTATTTAGTTAGTTGGATGCAAGTGTAAAACCTACAAATATGAGAGAAAGCATATGAAAAGAATGACTATCAGGTAAAAAAAAATGCGCAATGTAAAATCAAAACAAATAAATGATTGAAGAAACAAAAGAAGAAATTCAGCTCACCGAGTTGCTATGATCCGCTGTATGTCCAAGGCTGCGCACGGAGGGCTAGGCTGCCATAGAGGAATCAAGAAAGAGGAATTTCCAGCGCGGTCCAAAATATCTTGTTAAAAATCATTTTTATTTTATAAATCCATAAAATAGGAAAATACAGGCGGTCAGCAGGATATTGCATAGATATTATTCAGACCCCACAAAGCTACGCGTTTCGACGTGAGTCTTAATCAGAGCATGATTAAGACTCACGTCGAAACGCGTAGCTTTGTGGGGTCTGAATAATATCTATGCAATATCCTGCTGACCGCCTGTATTTTCCTATTTTATGGATTTATAAAATAAAAATGATTTTTAACAAGATATTTTGGACCGCGCTGGAAATTCCTCTTTCTAGATAGATGATTGGTGATATAATAGAGAAATGCCAAATAAGATACAAGGTGCAACCAATGATGTATAGCTATAATAGAAAAAAGTGAATGTCAATCAAATAAAAAGATATATATGTATACAAGAGACATATAAATCGACCCAGTCATGTAACTATATTGCATGGCTGAATAAGATGCCACAAATGGTAATAGATAGCAGCCAAAAGTGATGGATGACAAAATGTCTCAACCTGACAATATGGACTAAATGTCAAATAATAAAAGGGCTGGTGCATATGAAACAAGAGAGTACATCCTGCAAGTATCAACCACAGTGAGTATAAAATCCATTCTAACAGCAAAAGGCTAAAAACAAAGTGACCATATCATTCCATGCATATAATACAAGATTGCCATAAACTCATAGTGAGTAACAGTGCATAATGTGTATTACCTTTAATGCCCAATGCGTGTCTCACGTTTCCAAGGTTGTATACATTGGATGCAATGGTAGTAATTTTCCATCATTTGCTTCCTTTTGGGACATGTCTAAGTCTCCAGGAAACTTGTAGTGGTTAATTTTTTAAATTTGATACATGGTTAAAATAATTAGATAACAATTCTAACTCATGGAAGGACCTGTCAGGCATGCTGATATATAAGATGGAGAGACACCAAGAGAATCACCGACATGGAGTCATGTAGAGACAAGGGTTGGTGTTTCTCTTAGCGTCTCTCCATCTTTTTTACCGATTACTCTGTTATTAGACTAGGTAGTAGCGTAGCTAGCAGTGGGGCAGAGGGTGTGGTCGCCCCGGGATCAGAGGGGCCCCACTCAGAGCTACAATACTATTAACTGTATCAGTGACTCTCCACTTTTAAATATAGTGGCTTGGCCGCGTCACGAGGTTTAGGTCCTATCATACAGTGCACTGTTTGCAGAGGATTCCCTGCTGTTCCTCCAGGACCTGTGTGGTGCTCAGTGCCGACTCAGACTCCCGCTGCCTGTGATTCCCTGATTCCCTCCTGCTGCACACGGAGCTCTGGGCTAGTGGTAAGATGCAGAGAGTATCTTAGATTGTGTGCAGTGGGGGGACAATGGGCAATGTCTATTACTGTGCAGTGTGGGGGCATGATAACGTATGTAATGAGGGGATGTGTGTGTGGGGGGTGGGAAGGGGGCTGTATATTATAAGGGCCTGATAACATGTATGTAATGAGGGGATGTGTGTGGGGGGGATTGGGGCTGTATATTATAAGGACCTGATAACATGTATGTACTGAGGGGATGTGTGGGGGGGAGGAGGGATGTATATTATAAGGGCCTGATAACATGTATGTACTGAGGGGATGTGTGTGTGGGGAGCTGTATATTATAAGGGCCTGATGACATGAATTTACTGAGGGGGATGTGTGTGGGGGGATTGGGGCTGTATATTATAAGGACCTGATAACATGTACGTACTGAGGGGATGTGTGTGAAGGGGTCTGTATATTATAAGGGCCTGATAACTACGTAATGAGGGGATAGGTGTGTGGGGGGAGCTGTATATTATAAGAGCCTGATAACATGTATGTAATGAGGGGATGTGTGTGGGGAGGAGGCGAATTGTATATTATAAGTGCCTGATAAAAGTATGTACTGAAGGGATGTGTGTATGGGGGAGGGGGGCTGTATATTATAAGGGCCTGATAACATATGTAATGAGGGGATGTGTGTGGGAGGGGGCTGTAAATTATAAGGACCTGATAAGAGGTATGTAATGAGGGGATGTGTGTGTGTGGGGGGAGGGGTGCTGTATATTATATGGGCCTGATAACATGTAAATAATGAGGGGCTGTGTGTGTGGGCAAGGGGGGCTATATATGATAAGGGCCTGATAACATGTAGTGTGGGCCCATCATACTGTGCATAGGGAAGCTGTGGGCCCATAATACTGTGTATTGGGGAGGTGTGGACCTATCATACTGTGTATAGGGGAGGTGTGGGCCAATCATACTGTTTATAGGGGAGCTGTTGGCCCATTATGCTGTTTATAGGGGAGTTGTGGGCCCATTATGCTGTGTATAGGGGAGGTGTGGACCCATCATTCTGTGTATAGGAGAGCAGTGGGCCCATTATACTGTGTGTAGAAAGTTGTGGGCTCATCATACTCCTCGTACTGTGTATAGAGGAGGTGTGGGCCCATCATACTTTGTATAGGAGAGCTATGGGCCTCTTATAATTTGTATAAGGAAGTTGTGGGCCCATCATATTGTGCATAGGGGAGCTGTGGGCCCATCATACTGTGTATAGAGGAGCTGTTGGCCCATTATACTGTGTATAGGGGAGTTGTGGCCCACTATAATGTGTATAGGGGAGCTGTGGGTCCATTATACTGTATATAGGGGAGTTGTGGGCACAATATAATGTGTATAGGGGAGCTGTGGGCCCATTATACTGTATATAAGGGAGTTGTGGGCCCAATATATTGTGTGTAGGGGAGCTGTGGGCCCATTATACTTTGTATAGAGAGCTGTGGGCCCATCATACTGTGTATAGAGGAGCTGTGGGCCCATTATACTGTGTATAGGGGAGTTGTGGGCCCATTATAATGTGCATAGGGGAGGTGTGGGCCTATTACACTTTATAGGGAGCTGTGGGCTCATCATAAAGTGTATAGAGAACTGTGGGGACATCACTCTATATAGAGAGCTATGGGGACCATCCAGTGGCGTAGCTAGGGTTTCAGCTCAGGGGGTGCAAAACATTGAGTGGGCCCCTTACCAGGTAACCATGATAACTACGGTGGCGCAGACTAATCGTGGGTATAGTGGACCTCGGCAGATGACACTGATGTTACCGCTATATGGTGACTATATAGTGGTAGATATCGGTGCTGCAGCACATGCAAGAGGTCACAGTGCAGTTATAGATGGTGACTTACAGCTGACGTTCTTTCGGATGGAGTTGTTCACCTTTTCCGTCTTTTCCATCTGGCCCAGACCGACATGACAATTTCTTCCAGCCACAACTCATCTACAGAAATTACAACAAAGACATATTTGACTGCTCACACTTCCGGCACCGAACCCCATCTAATCCCAACCTGCACAAACTCCTCATCCTGCCGTCACCCCAATACTGAGCCACTGCTGCCGTGTGTGTCCCTATTACTGCACCTGCTGTGTGCACAAAAACCATGCTCCTCTTACTGCCACACATAATAATGCCATCACTGTGCCCCCCACATATTAATGCCACCACTGTGCCCCCCACATAGTAATGCCACCACTGTGCCCTCACATAATAATGCCACCACTGTGCCTCCACATAATAATGCCACCACTGTGCCCCCACATAATGCCACCACTGTGCCCCCACATAATAATGTCACCACTGTGCCTCGCACTTAATAATGCCACCACTGTGCCTCCCCATAGTAATGCCACCACTGTGCCCCCACATAATAATGCCACCACTGTGCCCCCCACATAATGCCACCACTGTGCCCCCACATAATAATGCCACCACTGTGCCTCCACATAGTAATGCCACCACTGTGCTCCGAACATATTAATGCCACCACTGTGCCCCCCACATAGTAATGCCACCACTGTGCCCTCACATAATGTCACCACTGTGAATCCCACTTAATAATGCCACCACTGTGCCTCCACATAATGCCACCACTGTGTCCCTCACATAATAATGCCACCACTGTACCTCCACATAATAATGCCACCACTGTGGCCCCCACATATTAATGCCACCACTGTGCCCCCCACATAATAATGCCACCACTGTGCCCCAAATAATAATGCCACCACTGTGCCCCCAAATAATAATGCCACCACCGTGCCTCCACATAATAATGCCACCACTGTGCCCCCCACATATTAATGCCACCACTGTGCTCTTTACATGGTAAAATGCCTCATTTGTGCCCTCTAAATGGTAACATTTCCCCCTAGAAAATATTAATGACCTGTGTAAGTGCCCTAGAAAGGTGCCCACATATTGTTCCTAGAAAGTAATAGAGCCCCCAGTGTGCCTTTCACGGTCACAATACCCTGACTTCCCCTATAACAATAATGGTTCCTAAGTGTCCACTTAACATTTAATAATGTCCCTCCCATGTACAGCTCCCCTATACACAGTATGAAGCCCTTATACCTCTCCTATACACAGTATGATGTTCCCATGGCTCCCCTATACATAGTAAGATGCCTCTACCCCTTCCCTATACATAATATACCTCTACACCTCCCCTATACACAGTATGATGGGCCTACAGCTCCTTACAGACACCCGCGTACAGCCGTATACACATACACACACCTGCGTACAGCCGTATACACATGGACACACCTGCGTACAGCCGTATACACATGGACACACCTGCGTACAGCCGTATACACATACAGACATCTGCGTACAGCCGTATACACATACAGACATCTGCGTACAGCCGTATACACATACAGACATCTGCGTACAGCCGTATACACATACAGACATCTGCCTACAGCCGTATACACATACAGACACCTGCGTACAGACGTATACACATACAGATATCTGCGTACAGCCGTATACACATACAGACACCTGCGTACAGCCGTATACACATACAGACATCTGCGTACAGCTGTACACACATACACACACCTGCATACAGCCGTATACACATACAGACACCTGCGTACAGCCATATACACATACAGAAATCTGCGTACAGCTGTATAAACATACACACACCTGCATACAGCCATATACACATACAGACACCTGCGTACAGCCGTACACACATACACACACCTGCGTACAGCCATATACACCCACATATATACAGACACCTGCGTACAGCCGTATACACACACATATATACAGACACCTGCATACAGCCATATACACACACATATATACAGACACATACACAGATATAGTCACATAGAAGTGTATACATATTTGAAAACATTCACATACAAATAATCATACACAAAAGACACAATCCTATACACTCAGACACACAGACACATACTGGAGGTGCTTTTTACTTTTGATGATTGGGGGACACTTCTCTCTCGTGCAGCCACAGACTTGTTTCATGCCATGGTAAATCCCTCTAAGCTAAAGGACCTGTGGTGACGTCACGCCCATGTGATCAGAAGGGGCGGGTCCTCAGCAACGCAGGTGATAACAGAAAGAAACTCCAGGTGTCCTGGAGTTCTTTATGATAGAAGCGGGGACCGAGGTAAGACCTCCATATGGAGGGTGCAGGGGGGCGCAGGGGGAGAGGGGGGCGAAGCCTACATGATTATAGTGGACGGGAGGAAACATGGCCACGCCCACTAACAAAGCCGGTCACGCCCACTACCCAGTCAGCTTCTAATCAGTGGGATGCAGCCACAACACTGGATGGAGGCAGCGCGCGCTGCATGACGTCATTATAACGCACGTGGCCGCGCACTGTGCATGCCAGCGGCCGGGTCTCCTGTACTATGTGGCAGTCAGCACTGTCTGCGCCTGTCAGTGTGGCCGGCCACATCTTAGTACAAGAGACACGGCCGCGTGCAATTCACTCTGCGCGGCCATGTGTGTTATAATGACATTATGCAGCAGGCGGCCCACGGCCGGCCCTCAACAATAGCTGGGAGAGCAGCCTGGGGGGCAATTGCCTCCCCCCCGCCCGGCGCTGAGCGATGACGTCACCACGCCGGGACTTTGTGTCCTGCGTGTGCGCTGTCATCAGCAGCAGCGCAGGGAGATCATGTCTCCTCCGCACTGCCGCAGAGGTTAACTATATCGGCGCGCTGTGCACGCCGATATAGTTAATGGTATTGCAGCAGCTCCGGGTGGGCCCCCTCTGAGCACAGGGCCCGGGGCGGCGGCACCCTCTGCCCCCCCGCTAGCTACGCTACTGGGACCATCATATTGTGTATAGAGACCAGAGAGATTGTGACCATCACAGGCACACTAGGGGCATTATTACATTGTAGGGGCAAAATTTGGACACTTTTCTAGGGCACTTGCCAATGGCAATAATAATTTTAATAATAATTTTTGAGGAGGCAATTTTACCATTTAAAGGGCAAAAATGAGGCATTATTACCATGTGGGGGTACAGTGGTGGCATTAGTATGTGGGGCGGTAAGAGGAGCAGTGTTATTGTACCACACAGCAGGTGCAGTAATAGGGGCTCATATGGCAGCAGTGGCTCAGTATTTGGGTATTAGGAGGATTGTGGGGTTTCTGCAGGTCAGGAACAGATGGGGTCGGGGCTGTAAATGTGAGGCGTCAGATGGGTCTGTGTTGTAATCTGCAAACGAGTCCTGGCTGGAGAAGTCGTCATGTCGGGCTGGGCCAAAAAAAAAAGATGAGAAAAATGAATGACTCCTTCAGAAAGAACTTTAGCTATAAGTCACCACCTATAATTACTATAATCTCTCACATGTACTGCAGGACTGATATCTACCACTATATGGTCACCATATGGCGGTAATATCAGTGTTGGCCTTTGTGTAGATTTATTTGCAGTAACAGCGTGGTCATCTGATGAGGTTCCTGTACACCCATTATTAAGGCGTGCTACCATTGTTGTTACCTGGTTAGGGGCCCATTCAGATTTTTGCCTGCCACCCCCCTCCCCCCGGGGTTGAACCACTAGCTATGCCATTGAGACTAGGGCCTATGTACATAGTACTTAGCCTTATACTTTAAAATCAATATTTGTACATTGTGGTATCCATATTTGTTTCTGCTATTTTCTATAAAGCTGATAAATAAGAGCAGACTAGTTTGGAAATGCAGCAGAAAAGTGGTTGTATTGCCTATGTTGAATGCTAACAACTTTGTGTTGCCTAATAATCGTAAATATCTCTCCAACAAATAAGGAGATACAAGGGAAGTTAAAGGATTCAAATGTGCTGCATATATAGCATACAAGTGAATCTCAATAAATTAGAATAGTTTCAGTAATTCAATACAAAAAGGGAAACACATATATTATAGAGTCATTATAAACAGAGGGATATATTTCAAGTGTTTATTTCTGTTAATGTTGATGATTATGGCTTACAGCCAATGAAAACCCAAAGGTCATTATCTCAGAAAATTAGAATATTATATAAGACTAACAGAAACAATAATGTTATACTAAGAAATGTTGGTGCCTACTGAAAAGTATGTACAGCAAATGCACTCAGTACTTGGTCGGGGCTCCTTTTGCATAAATTACTGCATCAATGTGGCGTGGCATGGAGGCGATCAGCCTGTGGCACTGCTGAAGTGCCATAGATTGCTTTGATAGAAGCCTTCAGCTCGTCTGCGTTGTTGGGTCTGGTGTCTCTCATCTTCCTCTTGACAATACCCAATATATGCATTTCCCTTTTTGTATTGAATTACTGAAATAAAATAACGTTTTTGATGATATTCTAATTTATTGACATGCTGTATCAAATACCGTGAAGGTGAGGTTGTATTTGTTGTTGAAGGAATTTTTTTCTTTGTCATCTGAACTTTGTAAAAAAATACCGTATATTATTTTTTAAATAACTTTTTTATTGTATTGCTGATAGTTTCATAACGGCTTTGTTTTCTTTTTTTTTCTTTTTGTGGGGCAAGTCGATGTATTTATTGGCATCATTTTGTAGTTCATAAGAGGTTTTGATTAATTATTTAATTTTTTTGGAAGGCGAAGTGTTGAAAAAATACCCTGTGTTCTGGTGTTTTAATTTTTTTTTTCTGTGCAGCTTTTATCTTATGGATTAAATGCTTTAATATTTTGAAAGATGAGACTTTTACAGATATGCCAATACTAAAGGCCGCTTTACACGCTGCGATATTGTGACCGTTATTGCTAGCGTGTGTACCCGACCCCATCGGTTGTGCGACACGGGCAAATCACTGCTCGTGGCGCACAACATCGCGCGGACCCGTCACACTACTTATCTGCCTAGTGACGTCACTGTGACTGGCGAACCGCCTCCTTTCTGGGGGGCGGTTTGTTCGACGTCACAGCAGCGTCACTGAACCACCACCCAAAAGAAGCGGAGGGGCGGAGATGAGCGGGACGTAACATCCCGCTCACCTCCTTCCTTCCGCATTTTCAAGCGATTTTCAACAGTTTCTAACAGTTGCTGGTGAGCTGTCAAACAAGCAGATCTGGCCAACGACGCAGCAGCGATACGGGCCTGCAGAACGACCTCGTGGGAAAGGGAACGCTAACACGCCTATGGGCTGGGTCGATAACGATGTCGTTGTAACGGTGTCAACCACACTGATACATGCTGCGCATCGGGAAACAAAGGACCAAAGAATGGTCCCAAACAACTTGTAGTGATCAGCGACCTCACAGCGGGGGCCAGGTTGCTGATGCGTGTTACACACTTCAATGTCGCTGGGGAGGTCGTTATTACGTCACAAAACCGGTGACGTTACAGGGATATCGCTAGCGATGTTGCAGTATGTAAAGGGGCCTTTAAGCTCCTTCCTACAACCCTGGAAGATTACAAACAGAGACTTATCCTTCCTCCATTCCGAAGTGACCAACAGATACTGCTGAAGACACCGCCTAACATCCAGGCAGTGCCACCCTATCTCCTCCTGAGTAGAAGGGTTGTCATAAAAAGGGAGCACTATCTCTTGTGACCTATGGAAGTGAGAATGTACCTTCGGTAAATAGGCGGGGTCCGTTTTTAAAACTACTCTGTCAAAAAACTGGGTATATGGAGTTATGGACAAGGCCTGTAGGTCACTAATCCTGCGAGCTGAGGTGAGGGCGACTAGGAGAATTGTTTTAAGGGACATATGTTTGAGTGATATGGAATCTAAGGGCTCAAACGGGGGCTGTGTTAAGGCCGAGAGGACTAAGTTAAGATCCCATTATGGTAGGGGCATGCTGCACCGAGGTCTGGATCTAGCACAGGCTCTAATAAACCTAGACACTCAGCGATCTCCGGCCAGGGCATGGTTATACAAAGCACTCAAGGCTGAAACTTGCACTTTAAGGGTACTAACTGACAGACCCAATTCCCAACCCCTCTGGAGGAATTCTAATATGACAGGGACAGGGGCCGGCTTAGCAGGATCTGCACCCGTGGAGGCTAAGAATTTGTTCCATATGTGCCCATAGATTCGTGTAGTGATAGGTTTCCGACACTGCATCAAGGTAGAGACTAGACCTGGAGAAAACCCCTTGTCTCCTAACAGTGACCTATCAAGTTCCACGCCGTCAGATGTAACCTGGTGTTCTGTGGGTGGAAGGCTGGACCCTGAGATAGGAGATCCGGTATTTCCGGAAGAACTCATGGTTCGGTTATGGACAGATAGGTCAGCCAATAAAACCAAGATCTCTGTGGCCAAAACGGGGCTATGAGAATCACTGCTGCTTGTTCCTCCCGTATCTTCCCGAGTACTGCAGGAATGAGGGTGATCGGAGGGAAGGCATATGCGAGGTGGACGTCCCATCTGAGCAATAGGGAGTCCACTGAGTGAGGATGATCCCTGTGATACAGGGAACAGAATTTGTGAACCTTCCTGTTGTGTCTGGTTGCAAAGAGGTCTATCTCTGATACCCCCACCTCTCTGTTATCCTGTTGAAAACGGACTCATTTAAAGACCATTCTCCTTGGTGAAACCGGTTGCGACTGAGAAAGTCTGCCATAGTGTTCTCCTTCCCTCTGATATGTACTGCCGATAGGGATTCTAGGTGAACCTCTACCAGAGTCATGATCCTGCTTGCAATGGTCATAAGATGCCTGGAGCGAGTACCCCCCTGGTGGTTGAGATATGCTACCATTACCTGGTTGTCTAATGAGAACTTTGACATGGCGACCCATCAGGGAGGGTAGGAAGTGACCCAACTTTCTTTCTACCGCTAGCAATTCCCATGTATTCGAGGAACTTTGAGCTTCTCCTCCAGACCATCTTCCCTGAATGAAATGAGTGACCAAATGTGCTTCCCAACCGTAAAAGCTTGAGTCGGTTGTCACCACCACTGGCTCTGGTACCATCCAAGGCACCCCCCTTTCTTTTTTTTTTAAATTCTTTATTTAACAATGAATCATATACATATAAGGCACAACATTTTCGGATCTAACAATCTATTTGCACTCATAAAAGGCACCAAACAAGACAGGTATAACAAATGCATTACATTCTCATAAAGGCCGCTCAGACGTATGATCTGTCTTGATTTCCAAGAATATGAAAAATTCCACAATTTTTTTTTATTTACAAGATTCTATAGATCGAAGAGATGAAAAGACGAAACAGAAAGGCAGAAAGACAGAAGAAGTAGCTTGCGAGGACAGAATAGAGAAACAGAGTAGGCAGTGTTAGTTAAGTGATAGGAGAAGAGGGGGAAAAAGAAGAGGAAAAGGAAAAAGATGGTCAGATATTGGGAAAAGGGGAGAGGGGAAGGGTTTGTCCCCAGTTCACCTCTCAACTTAAGCCAACACATCTCGGTTTGTTGGAAATCCATCCACTCTTTCCAAGTTGCCCAGAATTTCATGTAAGTGTCATGTAGAGAGGAGGTGAGGTGCTCCAGTACATAAGGTCATTGACCTTGGAAATCCATTGTGATACAGTTGGTGGAAGAAGACTTTTCCACCTTTCTGGGATACACGCTCTGGCTGCCATAATGAGAAATTTTTTCAATGAATTTTTGTAAATTTTTAGGGAAGTCTCGCCGTAATGTAGCAGGAGAAGGGCAGGACCCATCTCCTCGGTGTCTCCTATGACTTGGCGGATGATATCCGAAACTTCTGTCCAAAAGGGCCGGATCGCCTCACATTCCCAGAACACATGGAAGAGTGTACCCTCCTCTTTACCGCATCTCCAGCAGGCAGGATCTGTCAAGGGGAATATAGCATGGATCCTAGAGGGCACCCTGTACCTTCCAGACAATAATTTGTAGCTGGTCTCTTGGAACCTGTAGCTACTAGAGGAGCTGTGTGCAAGAGAAAAAATGCGGTCCCTTTGCCCCGGAGTAAGGCTGATGTCAAGATCCCTTTCCCATTGTAGTATATAGAGTGGAAGAGGTTGGTTAGTGGGGGAAGACAACATGGAGTATACTACAGAGAGTGACTGACGTGCTGGACCTGTACCTTCGCATATGAGTTCGAACTGGGTCTTGGGGAGTCTGAAACGCTCCTTAGGTGGGATTTTGCTGAAGAAGTGCGCAAGCTGTAGGCATCTCCAATGTCCCAATGGAGATGGATTTTGTCTAGCTCCTAGCATAGCTATTGAAGGCCATTCAATGTCGTCCCCAAAGTCCTCCACCCAGTCCACTCCTCCCTGTATCTAGAGTTGGAAAATGGAATCCGTCCAAAGAGGGGATGACTCAGGACTGGGGTTGGCCATGAACAGGTAGGGAGCATTTCCAAGCGCGTACCACCTCAGTATTACAATAGTTTACCGTTGGGCCAATAGTCGGGTGTGTTTTTACTTCTGCAGGGGCGACCGAAAGGAGCCACGGCAGTTTGTTTAGGGGTACTGTAGAAAAGTATTGTTCTATCTGGACCCATACCTTTTGTGTTCCATTTCTACACCAATCTATTATTCTGGAAAGATGCCCAGCAAGATGATATTGCTTCACATCAGGTAAGCCAATTCCATCCCTGTGCTTGGGTCTAGTCAAAATTGTTCGTTTGATTCGAGCTGATTTGCCCGCCTATATAAAGGAAGACTGGACTGATGCTATTGTCTTAAAAAAAAGGCGGACGGAATTTTCACTGGTACTGCCTGTAATAGATATAGGAGCCTAGGTAAAATGTTCATCTTGTAAATTTGGCATCTTCCGAACCAAGAGAACAGCAGCTTCCCCCAACGATTGCAATCCTTCCTGATAGAGGTTAACAATTCAGGAAAATTATGTTGATATAGAAGACTAAGGTCTCTCGTAAGACGTATCCCCAAGTATCTCAGAGATTGTGATGCTAACTTAAAATTAAAGGAAGATTTCAAACTCTCAACGTCCCGGGGAGCAAGGTTTATGTTCAATGCTTCTGACTTTGAAAAATTAATTTTAAAATTTGAAAGTTGGGAGTAGATTTGAAATTTCTTCATCAAATTTGGAAGGGAGGTCCTGGGTGAAGAAATAAAGAACAAAAGGTTATCTGCATATGCAGCTACTTTATGTGTGGTTTGGCGAATCGTGATGCCCGCTACATCCCCATTGGCTCGTATGTGTCTGAGGAAGGGTTCCAGTGTGAGTATATATATTAGAGGCGATAACTGGCATCCCTGGCGAGTGCCATTTGAAATAGAAAATTAATCTGAGAGTATCCCATTCACTCTGACCCTTGCCGAGGGATCTGAGTAAAGAGATAACATCCATCTCATCATTCCATCGCCCAACCCCAGACTTCTGAGCGTGGTTGCCATAAAAGTCCAATCTACTCTGTCAAACGCCTTTTCGGCATCAGTTAAGAGCAGTATGGACTGGATCCCCCCTAGTTTGGCTTTGTGTATTAGATTGATGGCTTTAATGGTATTGTCTCGGGCCTCACGACCCGCAACAAAACCCGCCTGATCTGGATGGACAATTTGCGAGAGAAGGGGAGCTATTCTTGTCTACATTTAATAGAGATATTGGGCGAAAACTTGCGCACTGTGTGGGGTCCTTTCCTGCCTTATCAATTACGGTAATGTGAGCTGTAAGGAAATCCCTATTCGGGGTAAAGTCATTCAGAGCTCTAGAATGAAATGCCGATACGAAATGTGGGGTGATCACTTCCCTGAATCTTTTGTAGTAAAGGAGTGGGAACCCGTCGGGGCCTGGTGCCTTGCCTGTCTTTGAAGAAGTTATAGCATCCCACAGCTCTTGATTAGAGATTGAAAGCTCTAGCGCTACTGTCTCAGCTTCTGTCGGGCGAGGCATCTTTGCATCTTTTATGTAGCCTGTTTTTTTTTGGTGCAGAGTTTTAGTTGACCTTGATGAGTTTTCTGTATTTAAGTTATATAGGGTCGCATAGAATCATTTAAAGGTCTCAGCTATTTCAGTCAAAGAGTGTAAAAAAGTATTTTGCTGGAAAGGAGAGGTAATCTTGGAAACAAACATCGACTTCTGGTGTTGTCTAAGGGCCCTCGCTAGTGTCCTACTACATTTATTTCCATGTTCATAGAAATGTCGTCGGCATCGGGCCAAGATTCCCTTTGCTTTTGTGTTGAGCAATTTGCGTAGTTCCTCTCGGACCTTAAAGAGCTCGCCACCCACCTCTGCCGATGATGTGTGTTTGTGTCGTGTCTCCAAGTCTTTCATTTGCGATAGTATATTAGAGATCTCCATCTCTCGCTCCCTCTTCAACCTCGCACCTTGTTGGATGAGCACCCCCCCGATCACACATTTGTGAGCTTCCCAAATTGAAGTTGGAGAAATTTCTCCAGGCTTATTGGCAGAAAAGTATTCCGCCAATGCATCATTTAATTGGCACCCCCCTTTCTAAAGTGACTGGATTTAACCACCAATAGAGGGACTGCAGCGTGCAAGGACTGAGAACAATGAGACTGTCTAGGTGATCTCCCTGAGCGTTCTGATCCTGCAACACATTCTACTGCAGGACCCTGGTGTGTGATTGAGCCCATCGGACTGCCGGGATGTCCGAAGTCAGGGAGCCCAGAAGGGACATTGCACCCCTGAGAGATATGCAATCGGTCCACAGAATCCGATCTTTCTGGGTCTGGAGAGCTTCCACTTTGGAACGTGGTAGGTGACACATTTGAGTCCCATGAGAGTCCCAGAAACAACCTTACCTTGGATGGGATTAATCTGGACTTCTCCTGGTTGATCAACCAGCCCAATTCCAGCAGGGAAGCTTGCACCTGCTGTAGAAGGGCTGCACAATGTTGAGCTGAGGCGCCTACGATCAAGAAGTCGTCCAGATAAGGAATAAGAAAAAATTCCCTCTGACGCAGATAAGCAGTCACTTCCGCTATTAGCTTCATGAAAATTCTTGGGGCTATTGCTAGACCGAAGGGGAGGGCTTTGTGTTGAAAATAGCAGACCCGACTGCCCATGTGCAGGGCTACTCTGAAGAAGCTTTGGAATAGAGAGTGGATTGGGAGATGATAGTATGCATCACGCACGTCTATGACTGCCATGTGACATTGGGGATACAGATATTTCACTATGGATCTCACTGACTCCATTTTGAAGCTGTCGATCCGAAGGAACTGGTTGAGAGCTTTCAGGTTTATTATGGTTCGATATGGTTCAATATGAACCTTTCCCAAGCCGGAAGGAACCAAGAGAGTCTCCCTCCGACCTGGGAAAACGAGTCACTTTGATGATTTTTTCTGATCTTTTGAGGGTCCCTTGAACATGAACCCCTTTTCCAGCTTCTTTCTATCGGACCAGGTATTCCGATCCCTTGGCTGGGTGTTCCGGCGAACTGGCTTCTTTCAAAAGGACCGCCTAGAAGATGGAAAGGACGAAAAGGGAAAGCCACTTTTCTAATCACTAGCCTTTTCTAGGATGTCATCCAGGAGCGGCCCAAACAGATATTCTCCTCGACAAGGGATGTTGCAAAGTTTAGATTTTGTTTGCATATTCCCCGGCCAGCATTTTAACCAAAGTGCTCTTCTAGCTGCATTGGAGAAGGACACTGACTTTGCTGCCACCTTAGTGGAGTCCGCTGAGGCGTCCGCAAGGAAGGCTGCCGCTCCCCGCAATCTGGAAAGGGATGAAGCAATTTCTAGCCTTTGATCTAAACTGGTCTTCCAGTTCATCTATCCATATTCAAAAAAAGAAGTATGGCATTCTGTTATCTAGGTGGTGCCAGGATAGGGTCCAAACCAGATATACTAAGAAAAAGAATCCAGCACTCACAGATGCTTGCAAAACAGAATTTCTTTATTAAGTGGCTAATATGTGTGAAAAATCGATTTGCTATTCAATGATACAAATGACGTTTCGGTCACATAGGCCTTTCATCATATTAGATTCACACTAAACAAAAGAGAAAAAAAGAAATGTGCTATAATATACAATAATATACATAATAATTCAGAAATTTCCAGATTTAAGCAAAACGGACCAATTATACACTAGTTAGACATAACGGACGGATCAGCGTATCAGGAGAATATCCTCCATTCAAATTCAAGGAAATTATTATTCTCATAATGTTCCTATGGGTATATCCATATACAGTATGTCAATCATCCCATTCACAATTGGATTGCATAACAGAAAATTATTAAGAGATATAATAGTGGACCAGATACACAGTAATTGATAGGGTAATCTCAGCTACAGAGAGCAAGTCTGAAAAACAAAAAAGCATAAATCAACATATATAAAGAGAAAAGGCATCTTACCAGTAATGAATAGCCAGAGGACAACGAAGCAATCAAATCGATTTTTCACACATATTAGCCACTTAATAAAGAAATTCTGTTTTGCAAGCATCTGTGAGTGCCGGATTCTTTTTCTTATTACTTCATCTATCCATATTGTCTGGGATCTAGCTGTACAGGTAGCAGCAATGGCAAGTCTCAGTCCTCCGGCAGAAGCCTCCCAGGTATTTTTCAGGAAGTGATCTGCTTTTTTATCTAATGGGTCTTTCAATGAACACATTTCCTAAAATGGCAAGGTAAACTTTCTAGATGCCTTGGCGACCGCAACATCTAATTTTGGAGCCTTATCCCAGGTGGAGCAGGAGGCGTCCTCAAATGGATACTTCCTCTTAAAGGCGCCTGGAAGGGAACGCTTCTTATCAGGTTTCTTCCATTCTCGGGTAATCAAAGCTTGTACTTTTACGACGCCCTGGCAAAACCAGGTAGTCACAGAAGTAGTACACCCTCCTTGTTACCACCAAAAACCCACACCCAGGTACAACACACAGCCATTAAAGCCTAGCCACCCCCTCATGATAATAAGGACACACCAGTAGGCGGGATCAGGCGGATGACAACGCCCACCTAGGGGTCCTGAGGTGTCAGGGGTGGGAACAAGACAGACAAGTTTGGAGTGGAGTAGAGAACAGTAGTCAAGTGCAGACCGTTGACAGCAGTGGAGTCAGGGGTAGGGGCCCCTGGACTACCTGGCTAGGTGGCAGACAGTAAACAGGGCCACAGGTGACGGAGATCCGGTTGCGGGAGACCTTAAGTGGACTGGGGCAGGGTTGTAGTCCGCCGGTGCCGACAGCGGGAATCCGGTCCGGAGGCTGTGCACAGACGGGGTGCCAGGACCCTAGGATGAGGAAGGTTGCATGCCCCCTTGTTAATCAACCAGCAGAGGATGAGATTTCAGGTCTTGTTCTCCAGAAGCCCAGAGAGCGAAACGGAAGCCCAACGCGGGGGATACTACATACACAGTACAGGGTATAGGGTGTCCGTCAGAACCAACAGAAATCCGAAGGGTCAGATTTCGCGGGCCACAGCTCCCAACATAGACAGTACTGGGAGTAGACTTCCCCGTTCCATGCGGAGTTGTCCCAGAGAAGACACAAACACAGAGTGCCGGAGGAAGAGTTTCCTGTTTACTACACCAGCGTGTGGGACCCGAATATACCCGCCAAAGGTGACTGGTCACTGGCAACTTGGTTTACCACTGGGCTTGTGTGCGATTATTGAACTGTGAGTACACCATTGATCCCCAGTCCAACCCGGCACGCCACCTCCAGCAGCTATTACTCCCGTGTACCAAAGAGGGCCCCGGGACTAGACCTTCCCTACCTGTGGAGGGGATTCCACCTTGCTGCCCTGCTGCATCAGCCCCGGGCGCCCCATCACCGGGCAGCGGCGGTGTCACCAACCCTCACCGCAACCCACGGATGGCGTCACCAGCACATCAAACCCCCCTGTAAATATCCCTTTCCGACGATTGTGAGGACGGACGGCCGTGCGAGCCCGGGTCTGGTCACCACTCGAGCCGCAGCGGCGAACCCGGATCCGAGCAGCTCCAGAAGCGGCAGCGGCCCCCGCCCGCAACACTTTATTCACAACCGGGAAGGAGCGCCGATTTTTCTGCTCCATGCCCCCGAATATCCAATCCTGGTTAGATTTCTTGGGTTTTTCATCTGGGATGCCCATAGTGGACCGTATAGCCTTAACTAACTTCCTCATAATCTCGATCAGGAAGCACTGGCGACCTCCTGAGTTGCTGTCTGAAGTGGATCGGGAAGTAGAGCCGGAAGAATTACATTCCCCATCAGACCAATCAAAGTCCTCGTGGGTAGGTGAAGGGGATGCCACAGAGCTTTTATCCCCGGACAGGGATCGGAGGGATTCCCTGATCTCTACCCTTATGATGGATATCAGATCAGAGGTAAATCCTGGTGTTTCTCTGACAGAGTCTGCTGAATGCAGCCCCTGCACAACCTCTTAGTCCAGGAACTGGATAGTTCCTTACTGCATAAGCCACATTCTTTATGTCTGGACTTGGACAAACATTTCTTAGGCCTATTCCGATCCTAGAAAAAACACAGACAAGACGACTGCTGTTTAAAAAGCGGTGAACCATTAGCCATCACTCACCCACAGATGCAAGAGGTTGTACCGGGTTAGTAGGGACATCATCTGACTTCCCTCCTTTAGAGGGTCTTTTACTGTCAGGGGTGCCAGAATCCACCTTTTTCTGGCTGGACCGGTCATCACTCGTCCCCTGCTTGTTTCCAGAGCCCGTGACACTGCTATCCCGGCTAACTCTTTGCTGCGACTTCTGGGAGGTAGTTGTAACGCCTGCCTGGATCCACAGACTCAGACGGGCTGTAATGGACAGGCTAGAGGGAAGCCACTCACCAAGCAGGACCCCAGAACCCTGAATCCCTTTAAACCATATACAGGGATTTGGAATTACACAGGGCCCTGGAGATGACTACCTGTGGAAAGCTGCAGTCTGAGAGAGTAGTCATCAGGCAGGGTCAAACCAGGAATTGTGGAACAGGGACAGAATCGTCAGGCAAGGACGTAATCAGAAACAAGCAGAGGTCAAAAACAGATCGGGCAGCAAGGTACATAAACAGCAGGCAGGAGGGTAGTCAGGAGACAAGCGGTTATCAGCACATGAAATCACAGAACAGGACGAAACAGGAGCCAGAATTTTCAGAACTATCTCTGGCAGAGGTCAGCAGACTGGATGGGCATTAAAAAGGGTGTGGTGTCTTCCCATAGGCTGTAGCTGAATGATGGTACTTCAGGTGGGAGACACCCGCCACCTACAGTCAGCCATTGGCACTGCAGATCCTCAGGAAACCCAGACCAGTGGATGAGCAGAGCCTGCGCCCAGCGGCGCCACTGTCATCGACTCCTCTCCCATCACCAGCACTATCCAAGGCAGGAATGTCGCCTGGTGATCGGAGTAGTAGTCGATGGAGCGGACTCCGATGGTGATGTAACAGTAGTATCCAGATCAGAGTGCAGCTTTGGGGATGAAGGAGGTGAAGGATACATAACCGACCGCTTGTCCACCATGTTCTGAAGTGTGGCTGAACGCAGACACCACTGTGAATATTGCCGCTCATTTTTTAAAAGAGCTGGCAACCCCTCCCATTGATTTCCGGGAGACGACGTCACCAAACAGAGCGCCCAATAGGAAGGGACACTCTGCGCATGCGCACTGCCCGGACATGTCTCCTGCCACACACAGCATGGCGCTCCGTTACAACCCGAAAGCGCCAGTGTCTACAGGTGCGAGGACGCCACCACAAGCAAGTGCAGCAGCAGCCCCGTCCATCCCGTCCACTGGCGCCTGCTTCCACATGGTAAGGAAGGGGGGGAGGGAGAGACCCCGCACGCAGACAAGACCCCCGTGGGTTCGCTGCGGGATAGCACCGCGGCGGACCGGCCCTTACCTGATCCTCGCAGGCTCCACACCACGTCCCCACGCATGGATATTTCGCTGTCACGGCATCACCGGAGGAGGGTGTGCTGCTCGCAGGCTTGACCCCCGTGGGTCTGCTGCGGCAGCTCCACAGCACCTCGGCCGACCGCAGCAGAACCTGTGCCACTGACACTGAGTCGGTCGGCCTGGTGCCGGAATCTGTATCTTCAGCCCATCAGGACCATCCTGAATCCCAGTGGATTCCTGGAGGCTCCCTTTTCAAGGACAGTAAACCAACTGATGCGGGGAGAGGTGCCGCCCCTTTTTTTTCTGGAGGTTTCCTGTCCTTGAAGGGCGGATCCCCTCTCTCGTGGTGCAGTCATGGGTGCTGGAAAAATAACTTATTATATTCACATATGGGTCAGTCCGGTCCATTTGGCATCTCAGGTCTTGGTCTGGCTCCGTCCTCCTTCTTGCTTCATGTGGATTATGCATCCTACATCAATCACACAGCCCCCCTCATCGCGCTCCTGTGCAGGCGCAGATTTTTCTGCCCCGCCGAGGGCAACACAAAGTACTTCAATATGCATGCACGGGGAAAAACTAAAGAGTACCATTGCATTGGTACTACTATACTTTGCTCTGCCCTCGGTAGTGTAGAGAAGGGAATCTATGCAGTAGTGTGATGAGGAGGACTGTGTGGATGATGTAGGCGCAACGCGTCGGGTCCTGTACTGAGCTTCCTGCACCTTGCATTGCTGCCTGGGTAATCCTGTATAGTCGTTATTTAGACTTAAATCTGGCTATTTCAGCTGTGATTTATATTATTTGGTGGTAGTCTTCGGGCTTTTCAAAACCAGTAGGTGCAATGCAGGCACACTTGATTGTATATGGGATGCATATATAGAGTACTTAGAGTTCCCTAGGGGACAGAGTCCATTCTTCATCTTGAATTGTATATGTTTTCCCTGAATTATTGAACATGTGCCAGGTTTGAACCATGCAGGAAACAGTATTTTGTATGTCTGTTTTTAAATGTGAGTGTTTTTTCACCCCATGTATAATAAAATTTATATTATTCGCACTAATCAAGGTCCATGCCAAGTTATTTATCATCCTGAACCCTGGTGCCTTTTTGTATCAATTGTTGTTCCAATGTTTTGTTAGATACTTGGCACAGTGGTTTTCATATTATTTATTGGTGGTGCTGAGGCTCTCTTTTGGAGATGATGTAGGACACGTTATCCACATGAAGCAAGGAGGAGGATGGCGCTGTATCAAGACCAGAGATGCCTATTAGGCTGGACCGCCCCGTAAGTGAGTATAATAAAAGTTAATTTTTACGTTTTACAGATCAGCTTGGGGGCACATGTATAGCATTCTATGAGGGGCTGCTGATAAGTCTTTGGCTTTGTGATCTTTTTTTGTTTCTATGGTAACGAATGTTACATCACATGAAAGCCTTATGTATCTAATATATGTTTTCAAAATTTTGTTTGTTGCTTATGGTAACAGTGTTCTATGCACGCGGGAAAATAAAATGGCGGAGTCTAATGCGATATTCACAGCAATTGAGAGCAGAGGAGTGATAAAATTCTTGTTTCTGCAAGGAAAGTTCGCAAACGATATTCATAGTCATGTTAGATGGGAGGTGGGGTACGGTGGTAGTCATGATATGGCTCCCCTGAGGCTTCAGTCGCCACAGGGTACTGCATCTCACCAGAGGTGCGGTACTCATCCCGGGTAAGGAAGAGGTCGGTGCCGGTTCACAAAATCCACAACCACACAAGTTAGTTGCCCTCTCACCAGGACGGAGTTAGGGTAGGGTCATTTGGGATGGTCACCATATTGTCTGGGTACTCACTCCCAATAACTCTGGGGCTCGAGTGGGTGGGAAGACTGATCTGGGGAGAGAGGAGCCCCACACACACTAGAGAGTTTCAATACCACTGGGAACCAAGTGAGACGCAGGAGAATACGGTCTCGGAGGGGATAGTTGATAGCTCCCTCAGGACCAGCCCCAGGCTGGTGAGCACTTCACGACCCGCCAGTAGAATCCGCCGGGCAGAGGATTTCAAGTCTTCTGGCCCACAAGAGCGCCTGGGGCAAAGCAGCATATAGAGCCAGGAGCCGTGACCATAGGGTGGTCCATTAAGAGACTCGCGCTGCCTGCTAGATGAGATGGTGAACATCACCACCCCAAAGACTCGGGTCTCTGTGTAGCTTCAAGTCACAGGGACTCACACCACAGAGCACAGGGAGGAAGGACTCACAAAGTATCCCTCAGGTACTGCCCCCTGAACTATCCAGGATCGTCTGGAACCCATCACAGCGGAGTCTGGCAGTCCAACGTCAAAAGCAACTTAGTGAGTAAACACTTTAAACTGCAACAGCTATGTTGTCTGATTGTTCCCGCACCCTGTGCTTCCCACACTAAGGTGGACGACTACTTTCAACATCCTCCTTGGGGCCTAGCTCTGCCTGTGGAGAGCTGCAACATCTGAGCTGTGTTACCATCCGCCCCAGCAGAGAGAGACCTTGCGCAGAGGCGGCTTCCCTCCTGGCCGCATACCCCAGGTGGCGTCAAGAAGGACAACTACTCCCATCATCACCATCACCCCCCATCATTTTGGTTGACACCACGGGATCATAGAGCCGGGCCAGGCCACTGTGACAACCCAAACCCCCAAAACTGGCCCGGGGACGAGTAATTCCCAGGACCCCGCGGGCGCGACAGTGACAAATACTGCCAGTTTGCTGTAGCGCAGCCCTGGAACAGTTCTCTGCACTGCGTCCGCCCCTCTAGTACAGGGGGAAGAGTTGCTGGGACTTGTGGTGCAGGGCACTTACTTGCAGGCCGGAAGCCAGGGCTTGTTCCATCTTCAGGACCGTTTCTCAGTTGCCGATTGCAGCAGGTCCCAATGCCCTCAAACACCACACACTGACAGTCTTTTCTGAACAAAAACATCTGTTTACTTGTAAGATCTCACCAACGGCGAGAGCACATCTCCTTTTAGCTACAGGAGACATCATTCTTAATAAATACCATATTTTGGACATACGCTCCAGCTTTTCTCTACGATCGTTAGTGACCAGAGCCACTTTAAATTTGTACATTTTGTTGGTTGGCCGCTTCCTTGGTACTCGGGCCCCCATTAGGGTCCCTAAGCTCCTCATCCTCCCCTTCAGCTTCACTATCCACAGCAGAATCAACAGTCTTTCTGGTCAGTCAGGTCCTACTCTTCTCTCAAGAGCCCACCGACCTTCCACGATCGAGGGGATACGTCAGGTGCCCGCCAGGGACTGGCCATCACCCAGGTTCGACAGAGAAGGTCACACCAAATGAAAGAGTGGAGGCACAGTAGTTCTCCTCATTCAAAGAAGTTCAGGGAGCAAAAATCATCCACTAAGGTGATGGCGCTGTGTTCTGGGATAAGGAGGGAGTGCTGCTAGTGGACTACCTTCAAAAGGGTTCCATCATCAATGCAAGGTATTACATTGAACTTTTGGACCAATTGAAGGCAGCTCTGAAAGCCAAATGACGTGGTAAGCTTTCCAAAGGAATCTTGTTCCTGCAAGACAACGTCACATTGCACTACCAACCAAGCCAAACTGGCACAGCTCAGCTAGTTGACCTCCCACCTTATTCACCAGATATAGCTCCTGCCGACTATCATCTGTTTCCAAACCTGAAGAAACACCTCAAGGGTATCAAGTTTCACACCATTTCTGATGCCATGGCTGCTACGAATGCCTGGTTTGAGGCACAACCGAAATTCTTCTTTTTGTAGGCTTACAGAACTTGGAATACTTATGTAAGAAGTGTGTTGACATCAGTGAAGAGTATGTGGAATAAATGTAAAGTTTCATTATCCTATCTCATTTCTTTCTGGGTAAAGCCAAAGACTTATCAGAAGCCCCTCGTAGAGCACTGTATATAATCGCATAAAGGGGGTGGCCGGACATATTTTATATGGGGTAAACTTGGTTCCCTTAATATATAACCAGAATCCATACATGGTTTAGAGGATGTCAAGAGCGATTACATTTTTACAATCAGCTATTGGAAATGATAAATGGAGTGTACCACTTCAAAACAAACAGATTTCAAAAGTATATAGAAACAGGGCCAGCTGCAGGTTTTTGTGAGCCCCGGGCGAAAAAGCGTCAGTGAGCCCCATCCACATGCAGACTTGCACATACAGATACATACACATACAGGCATATGTACATATACATATTTAAAGAGAAATTCAGAAAAACACATATAAACAGACAAATATATACACAGTCATATACACTGACATACATAGACACACATCATACATGCACACACAGACACATTAGAGGTATTATTAATATGGGAATCTGGCAGCAGCCCCACTCACCTCCCCCGTGGCTGTGCTGCACCGATTGCTGGCCATCACTAACAGACATGGTTTCACACAGACACTGCTGTATATACATCACAGGAGAGGATGGGGACATACACATTACTGGGGGCATACAGCTCTGAAGGGTATACAGCACTGGGGTGTAGGGGGACATACAGTTTTGGGGGAGAATACAGCACTGGGGTGGAGGGGACATAAAGCTCTGGGGGGTATAGAAGTAT